>NW_010424853.1:35008-58298 GCF_000710305.1 Buceros rhinoceros silvestris
AGTGTTTTTTTTTTTTCCAGTTTTTTTTTTTTTTTTTTTTTTTTTTTTTTTTAGTAGTGAAATCTCACAGGACTAAATCAGTACGGTTTGCCACCTGGGATGCAACATTTGTATCACTGAAACCTATCGCAAATGTGTAGCTGAATTCAGTCATCTGGTGCTCAACTAGTCATTTCAAGACTTAAAATACCGATGTTTAGTTTGATTTGCTGTACTATAAACAGTGGAAGTGGAGGAAGGGAACATGTTTATCAGAAGAATGTCTTCCAAAGCATTTGACAGAAATTTCACTCTAAAGATAAACATACACCACCTTTGGTATTTTCTCTTTGTGATTAGCAAATCAGCAGTGAACCTGATTTTTTATCAGATATTGGTCCTGGGAGGATGAAAGCAAGAAAACTGCAGCACCTCACTCCAGGGCAAGCATTAAAGTCACTTCAGAGGAGAGAAGAAATGAGTAAGACTGAATGGCCCTGATATCATGAACATCAGGTGGCTGCAGATCAGACCAGCCTAGAGTTTTAATCGTGAGGTTATCAGAAAAAAATCAGTTCCACTGCTCAGAAAGAGTGGAATGTAATGGAATGTAATAATGCATATGAGCACACCTCTTCAGAGGGTTTAGTGAGGATGTCATTGTCAAAATGGTGATACAAGAGGGACAGTTAAGGGTGTTTTTCTAGTTTTGCTACTACTTTACAATGCAAGATGTAAATGAAATGGATCTGTTCAATATATTTAGAAAGAAGAGGTGGCTGTTCATCCTCTAGATCTGAATTTTCTCCCTGCTATATGTCTGCATGTGCTTACATTTGTGTGAGGGAAAGGGGAAGGGGAATCTGAAAATCTGGGTTAATTTTACTTCAGTTTTCAAAATCTCTGAAGCTTTGATGTGTCTGGATCATGTTTTTGTTTTGATTTATGACTCTGTAGGTGGGAAGGTGCAGCTGCTCTGAAATTCCAGTCATGATTCTGGCTTGAATTTAGACTCTCTGAAGTGAATGATTTTTTTGAATAGGAGCAATTTCTAACCAGTGAATTTCAACAGCTGTGGAAATGAAACATCTTTAAGACAATAAGAGACAGATAAGATGGAGGACTCAGGGCTGCCTTGTAGCTATGGCCAAAATGAGATGGAAATATATGAGTATTGATAAATACCTGTCAAAGAGAACCATCCAGAGAAAAAGAGAATTGCTCTCACTTTGATGAAGGGATAGGAGTAGCCTGAAGCCAAGTATAGAGATATACAGCTGAGATATGAAAAAGTAGAGTTTCCATCACTTGTTTTAAGGTTTAAAATTCTGCACAGAGTGACTAATTTCTCTGCAAGACAGTACATGCCATGGGAATGTAAGGACAGCTTGTAGAGTAGAGGCTTGTTCAGGTTGAGGAAAGAGAAAAGAATTGTCTCCTAGCTTACCCATTCCCTTCTTTTTCTGCATGGATCATTGTTCATATCCTCCCCAAACCCCCAAATTCATTCTTTGGTATCACAACTCAGCCTTTGTATTCATATGCAAACAACTAGGAATTATTTTTTTCTGATTCAAGGACTGCACTATTTAACTTCTGCAAGTCAGGAAAGATGTTATTTTCCTCTGATATTAACATGTCAGTTGAACTATGGTTTTTTTCATAGTTTTCTGCGAACATCAGACATCCACCTATGTGATAAGAATACATGCTCTCAACCACAAAATCAACAGAGTTGGTTGTGGCACAGTCATATTTGATGGTTCAGTTACCAGCAGGCTTAACTTCTTCAAGAATCTGGGATACAGAATTATGCTAGCTGAAAACACAGTAAAGGTAGAGCAAGTCTTGTCTGTAGAACAGTTTCACATCACAAGATCAGCAGAAAGGCCAGATGTTCCAGCCTGCCATTGCTCAGCTGTCTTGGCCAACGTGCCTATTTGTGGGGATCAATATACGGTTAAAACACATGGCTACCACCAGGGAGCTGATCTAGCTTAAATTGTACATACAAGAGAATAACAAAGGCTGTCTGAGGATTTTCTTCCATTAGCACACACACCCAAAGGATAGAGCAGAGTATTGCATATGGTAGGATGCTAACCTGAGAGAAAGGACAGAGTTTCCCTCCTTTTAATGAAGAAAGGTGCCCTGAGTCTTCTAGTGAGTTTGAGACATGGTCGTGTCAGTAATCACTTGCACACATGAGTGGTCAGTCGAAGCTATTGCTGGACAGCTCTATGAGAGGCAGTAGAGCCAGTGTTGGAGGATATGCTATAGGTCATATGAAACATCACTACCATTTAATAAAACTGGTCTGTAATTTAAATAATTTATGGGGGGCAGGGGTGTGACTGCCTTTCTCAAAGCTGCTTGAAGCTCATTAACAGATAATTCTTGTGAATTCAGTACAACTGCTGTATGATGTGGGTGGCTGGACATTTCAGAAGATTTTCATTTTGCCTTACAGATCCCTCAGATCTTAAAAATAACTATGAGGACTGAAATACACAAGAGGTAACTGTTATGACCATAGTTTACTCTTGGAATCAAGGAGTAAAAGAAAAATTAATATAGCGATGATTTTATTAATTATACTATTAAGTCCCATGAGTATCTGGATCTTTAGAGGTATCTTAGGTCAAAGTAGTACTTGCATAGGAAAAAAGGCAATAAAAATTACTGCAGATAACACATCACAAGACTTTATATCAATTTAAATTACTCTGATTTGTTTAATGATTTTTGGTCATCAAATGAGGATATTTAAAGAGTATGGGAGTTCAGTGCTTCACTTAGCAAATGAAAAAAGAAACAAAACATGGAAATTCTCTAACATAACTTCAGTTACTGAAATGTTTCGCTGTTTTTAAGTGAACTGTGGTTCTATTAGCCTTGTATGTGAAGAATAGCAGCTTTTATTTTTAAATACTGGTTGTGTAAGATATTTCATTCCATTAGTTTTTCAGGAGAAAAGATGCTTAAATGAAAATGAGGTTGATAGTGTAAAAGCTGAGAATCCATAGGGAATGTCAACACTGGGACCAGGATTTGTGCAGAGTTCCCTGGACTAAGGCTGGGAACAGGAGCAATACCGCTACATTACTGCAGTGCTCAGCTTGAAACTTGAAATATTCCGCTTGAAATATTTGACAGAACTGATGAGCAAAATTCCCATTTTAGGCTTTGCTACTGCCAATGTTCCTCAAGGAAATTATGTGTTGTCCTCTGTGGAGAGCTGAGGAATGGCCTGTCTTGGCAGCCTGTCTGGGAGCAGGGCGGTATGGACAAGCCTCCCCATTGTCACAACTGTGTCTCAGAGGATGCTGTAGCTAAAATGGTGTAGCAGAGAACTCATGCGCACTCTGAATAGGATTTACAAAGATTCTTAGTATGCCCAAGAATGGTTTGTATGGATGTGTTAAATGATCCTAATTTAATTCCTATATTTTTATTGACTAGCAAAAGTATGTATTTTCTATTAGATGGTCATTTTTGAAATATCAGACATATGCCTACTACATCTTCTGTTAAAATCTACCACTGTCTTGGCAGAGACAACCAATTTTCATAATTCCTTTTAAAAAAGCCCCAAAGCATAAATCTTCTATCAGGTAAACCTATTAAAGCCTTGGGAAACCCATTTCTTCTCTGTCAGAATGCAGAAGTTTACTACTTTGAATTCTAGAAATGAAAAAAGATTATTATCTACAACAGCAATGTAATATCATTATATAAAATGAGATATTTCAAATTGTAATTTCTGCTTAATAAAACAATTTACATAACATGGTTCAATAAAGACATTCTGACTGTCAAAGACATTTTCATTGTCTTTCCTTCAATTGAGCTGTCTCTCTAACTACTCTTTTCCCGATGAAAACTCACTATTCGCTAAGATTACTTGAATCCATCTTGTTTGGCTGGTTGGAAAAAAAGCTCGCCGTAGAGACATAATGATACGACTAATCAGAGTGTACTGACACAATGGATAGTTCATTCTATTGTCCCTTTAGCTTGAAGAGTTTTATACTAAGGTTTTTCTTTTCACAAAGATTTTCTTTACTGACCTATTTTGTTCTAAACTTGACTTAAGGACCAATAATTCAAATAAAGTATGATGTTTGTTCTCCATTTCCTTCCTGTCCATCTCTCTTCTCCCATATGGAAACTGTAAGGTCCCAGTCTAGACAAGCTATAGATGAATGTCCCACTCATTTAACTTTGCTGTGCTGGACGGAGAAGTGGGGGCAGAACCTGTGTTCCCTGCACTGTTCTGTACTCCTGTGAGCATGCAGAAGACTAGAGAACTTGCAAAGTCAGGTTACCGTGTCTGGCTATCTAGTGCTAGATTGTAAAATAGGAATGTGTAGTATCTAATTTCTTTTACTTCCTGAACTACTGTTTACACAATATACTGTGTGTATTGTTTCTCAATGGTTCCTAAACTAAAGTGAAGATTGATTTGCATCAAGAATGTCCAAAGTGAAAATGTCAATATAGCCAGCTCCATGACACTGTGACACACCTTGCTGTATTTCCTGATGAGAATTGAAGCATGTAGGAAGGTCATGCTTAGCGCTGCCTAGAGCATGATGTACAGTTCGCATCCCAAGGGAAAATAAGTTGGGAATATGGTCATTCAGTACTTACTCTGGACTTAAGTCTACCAGGATCTGTCTCTGTCTCTCAGTCACTGTGATGTAAAATTTTACCCTTAGATGGCTGGAAACATTAGGTTAATCCATGCACTTGAGTGCAAGTCTCTCTCTGGTCTCTACGTTGTTATTTACATGGAGCTAAGCTTAGAGCTATTATAGCACTGTTCCTATAGCATTACATTTTTAGAACACAGCTCACAAATCAACTAGCCAAAAAATAAGTTGTATTTTAGGAGAGTCACAGAATCTTTTTGCTATGACAGAAGTTCTCCAGACTTACTGGAAGTCCTACGAACTAGATTAGATTAGAAAAATTCATGGTCACCTTGTCATAGAAGGAGATCCAATGGATCAGGAAGGACCTGCCTGTCATAAACCCATGCTGCCTGTGCCAGATCATCTCGTTGTCTTGTACATGCCACATGATGGCACTCAAGATGATCTACTTCATAACCTTCCCTGGCACCGAGGTCAGACTGACAGATCTGTAGTTTCCTGGATGCTTGTTCCAGCCCTTCTTGTAGATGGGTGTCACATTTGCTACGTCCGGTCGACGGGTACCTCCCCAGTTATCCAGGACTGGTGTTAAAAGATGGAAAGTGGCTTGGTGAGCACTTCCATCTGCTCCATCAGTACGCTTGGGTGGACTCATTCCAACCCCATAGACTTATGCACATCTAAGTGTTGCAATATCTCACTGATCAAATACCTTACAACTACTAATCATTTTCCTCAGTGCACTCCTAGACCGTAGTAAAATCCAGTAGGAGTATAAGCACTCTGTCTATCGGAGAAAAAGCAAAAGCTCACTAAAATCTACATAAGAGTCATAACTAGACTTTAAATACCAAGCCCTATGATTTTTTTTCAATTAGGATTCACATCTTTAAAAATACATCAGATGTCCCTCATACAGATGTTTTTTGCAAGTATAAAATTAACCCGAACAAGCATTATAGCTCTGATGTCAACTGGCAAGACCACAGTAAAAATGGCGAATCTGATTGGGAGCTGACCAGCAAGCAGGCATGGCTAGAAATAGAAACTGTGTCACAAGAAAATAAAAAGACTGATTGACAAACATGTTGTTTCTCAAGAGAGACTTTTAATAGAACAGTCAGAATTCCAAGTCTTTGTTGGGCAGGTCTATGTATCTTTCAAGGACTTCAGCCCTTATGAAGTGCCAAAGTATTGGAAAGACACCATTACAACGAGTTGCATTTGTTGTGCTCCCAGGATCATTTGTATTCTTGGAAGAAACAGAGATTTAGATGTTCACAAAGAAACATGACAGAGGAAAGACTATGTTTTTGAGTAACAGAATAACCAGGATAGAAAAGTTGGTTATAAAATAATTATGAATCTCAACTCTACTATATCTTAACAGAGACTATCTTAGGGGATATTAGATTATTTTGCTTCTATCAGTGGCAACTTTACAGTCAAAATAATCCAGATTCTTCACTGCTGGCATAAAATCATACTGTTCAAATGTACCATGGGGGTTTGCAATCAAACCTGAAGAGACTTTCCAAAGCGAAAATTCTAGTTTGCATATTGCCAAGATGAGTTTATTCTATGGGCTGAAATAAAATGCCTGTGACAGGCTTGCATTTCACATTAACAGCTTTTTCCTCTTTAGCCTTGACTCCTAGAGCCGCTTCTGAAGCCAACTTTACTATCAGTGCACTGATTTAGGGAAGTTTATTGATGTATTCCTGCAGTCATATAGGAAATGTTGCATCCTCTCTGTTCCAAAGGTGTGTTACCGTTTTCACACCTAGCAGTGCAAAGGGAAAAACAACTTCTACACATCAGACTGAGATCAGTGGTTTGCAAGTTCTGCTCCCCTTCCTGTAGAATAAAATCTGATATCACCCTACAGCAGCAGCACTTGCTTCTGGAACATTTGCAAACCTTTCCAGGTTGGGACATTCCCTTTTCTAAATTAAAGTGGTGCTTATCTTTATGTTCAAAGCAAAGCCTTTGATGTGCTGTAACAAACAATCCCACATCCAGTCATCTCTTCTGGTCTTCAATCCAGAATTCGGCTTTGCATTAAGCACATTCAGTAGGACACATCTCTTCACATCTTTCTCCGGAGGTGGTGTTGTGACTGGCTGGTATTGACTAGACAGTCTTTTTATCTCTGACTGGTAGTTAATATTTTTATTAGCTTAAGGGCTTCTCTTATCTTGCAGCTGCTTAGTTAAGCTCCCATTGACATTTTCTGGTATTTCCAAATGAAAATCTGGCCTGGTACCTCTAAATAGGAGTTACCTGCAAGATTTGTTATAGGCAGGAGGATTTTCAGAATGCAAATTTTTAGCATGGTCATCTGTATTACATTTGAATTTAAATGGCAGCTGCAGGGAAACTGAGCTGTAAAATCCATGGACATGTTTTCTGTTTTCTCCCTCTTATCCTGTTGACTATTTTTGGAAAGCATTATGGTTTTTACCATAAGTTTTCATGCTCTTCAATCTATTCAATTCCCTGTGTGAGCAGCACCTTCGTATGTGTATTCAACTTTAGCCTATGATAAACAAGATTATTTTCAACACTTCTGGAAACATACCCATGGTTCTAAAAATTCCTTAAATTTCTTAAATTCCTTAAATGCCTATTTGTATTTTAAATATGAATAATTTGAATGAAATGTTAGTTACTCCTTTCAGTCTAGAACTGTGGTCTAAATAGTATTCTGAAGACTTGTGTAATCTAGATGTTTCTGGAACAGCTAATGGTCAGATACTTGGGTCCTAGACTATGAAGATACATTGCTAATGATTGTTTCAGAAGGGCTGGAAGTTCATAGTTATTAAAAAACACAATCACAAAAAAAATGGGCAGTACTTTATACTGAATATATTTCGACTCCTATATTCTACTAACAGCAATAGCAGAGGATTGGTTTAGAGTAAGGCAGGACATAAGACAGCATAGTGTAGAAATGTTAAAATCTGTAACAGCAGTTTGGCAGGTCAGTTTGGTTGTGCACTGAGAGTAGCCTTACACAAGTTTAAGTAAGCCATTTTCGGTTTGCCACTTCTTTCTTTTGGGCAGAAGGCATAACAAGAATCAGGAAACAATGAACAAATCAAATCTGGCCATGGATGTTGCCAGATTGATGTCTTTACCACGATAGTGGCTGAACTGTGTGAATTTCCAAAGCCATCTTAGTTATGCTCTTTTATACAGCTTGTGATGTTATCTCTTACTGTCTCCTGATGCAGATACTTTTCTGCAGAATGCCCTTCAGGAATAATTTATCTGAAACTTTGATTTGCTTTAGTTGGTAGAAAATTGCTTCTAAATGAAAATATGCTGGATAAATTGCTGTTAGGCAGAGGAATTTGTGGCTGACCTGCTACTAAAAAAAAAAGGTTTATTTTGTCAATTTTTGCATTCGAAGGCAAATGTCTAAATATTAAATCTGTGTGAAGAGCTTCTCTTTAACAATTCAAAGTATCACTGAAATTTTAATACATCTTCCTATTTTATTGATTCATCAGGCTTCTTCTAGTCTTAACCTGTGGCTTTCTCTTTTTATATGCAGGATGATGAATTTTCCTTTTTTTTTAACTAGCCCATGGAATGGATTTATTTCCCACAGAAGATTTTGGTGAGGATATTCATTTTTTGAATTGTCATGGTAACAAGAAGGAAGTGGAAGCTGACAGAAAAGCAAGACAGGCTTGTATTAAGTTTGCTATCAATATATTCAAATGCATTAGATTTTGAACGTTTTTGGTTCCTTTCATAAAATAGTACTGTGAGGTAGTTTATGTTATATAGTAGATTTACACTCTGGATTAAAAGGGGCGATAAATTTCAGAGGAACAAGTGTTTTATTTTCATATGTGGAGAACAATATAATTGTACAACTAGTACAGCAGGCTTTTATCTGTCTGACATGGAATTCAGTGCGCAACATTATGTGAAGGAGGTGCTACTTTTCATAATCTCTACTTGGTGATAGGATCATTTACAGGCTTCCTTTCCCAATCATTGACAGGGCCAGCAGATCATTTATCTTTGCTTCTTTCTCTACTTTCTCTACTACGTAAAAGCCATAGAATGTCTATTTATCTTTTTTTTTCTGGATGCAGAAAAATAAAATCCTTTCCTTCAACAGCTGTTCAAGACTCCATGTGCATGTGAAAGTAATGACTGATAACACCCACCACTGTGAAAATGACTATGGTAAATTCAGTGTGGCATACTTGCTAATCCAAACCAGAACATGCATGCAAGTTCTGCTAAACCATAGTGTTTGATGTCATGCCTGTTTCAGCAGGCTTTTTGGAACAAGGAATGCTTCAGCTGGTCCAAACAATACTATTGTTGTTGCTTGTCCAAACCTCTCATCATATACAGGAAATGAGCCTTGCATTGATTTGTAAAGCAAATATTCAGATAAGCAAAACAGAAAGCTACTTAGATACCTCTTAGAAAAAGATAAAGGCAAATCATGTTTGCCATTTGTCTAACATAGATAGGAAACAAATTAAAGGATAAACTAGAGCCATAAACACTTTGTACAGAAGCTGTGAACAAGGAAATTCTGTGCACATGTGTAAGAGAATGTACATGGCTTTATGTTACCTTTCTGATTTTTACACTCCTGGATGACTCTAGAAGATACATCTTCTAGGCACATCTCTGCCCAAAATCTTTGCTCTGATGCCCTGTCAGCTCTGAAGTAAGAAGGCTCTGCCCTGTCTTTTCTAACTTGCTGGTAAAGCACAGTCTTGAATCTCTCTGTTGGACTGTTAGTCCAGGAAGATTTCCTACAAGAATGTCCTTAGTACAGCATTTTACCTACTGAGAAAAAGTCGGAGCAGGAGTGAGCAGGACTTCTCTTTACCGTCCTATAGCAGCTAAGTGAACAGAGCAGTGTGTTTTCAGAAAGGTACCACACTGCTAAACAATACCTGTTTCTACTGCTGAGAGTAATTGATTAGTTTTTCATAACTAGTGATGCTTCTCTCACAAGCAGTTGTAGATGTCTACTGATGTACCAAAAAAAAGTCTGACTGATCCTGTCGGTTTGTCTTTACAAGGTATGTAGCAACATACCTTTTCTACGTCATCTTCTATCAAATTTGAATTCTAAGAATGCAATAGTGACATATTTTTTACAAGCTACCTATAATTCTTGTTGTATAGTTCTTATGTGGGGGAACCTTCCACTTAAAGTTATGTTAATTATAAACATTTTCTATAAAAGCTCATGATAACAGATACAACTAACCTGAAAGATAAGACATAAAAATGTTACTCTTTTTGAAAGAGTAACCTGCTCTTAGAAGAGACACAGACCTTTTATTTGCGCACAGCAGAATGGGGATCTAGACAGTTTAGAGACTCTGCCTAGTGTTGTGATGCAGCAGCCAGCAAATTGAAAATCTGAGGACAAGTATTTTCTCATGTTCAGAGAAACTGTTTATCAAAATTTTCAAGTGCACATACTCTTTTCCAACCCCATGTTTTATTTCAGAGAGAGTCTTGTTAGTGTGGCTATTTGACTGAAATTTCATTTTGTCTGGCATTCACGGTTCCTACACATATATAGATGAACTCTGCAGCACTGACATAGAAAATCCAGAATCTTTCATTAGACCTGCTGCTATGATGTATCCTTAGTTTACAGCTCCGCAGTAAGTGCTATGGATATGTTGCATTGACTGCATGTGAATAGATAAATTGTAGAGAACATAGTAGAAATGGATCTGAAACATCTGTAACGTGCTCTTAGGAAGCAAGTACACATTTTTCTGTTTAGAAAACACAAAGCAGAAATATAGCACCATTACTTTCACTACCTGGCAAAATTATCCAGTCTTTCCTATTTGTTTCCACATGATGTCTTCTGTTTGCCTCCACCCACTCTGACTTGTCATCCATCAACTATCACCACTCTTTAGTATCATAAGTTGCTTTTGTATAGGAGGTTCTCATGTGTTATGTTTCTACACTATGTAGAATTGTGCAGGCCAATATACCTGAGATATTTATGTGTGAGTCCAAGCTGCTCTTTAAAACAACAGAGAAGCTTTTATCATTCCTTCCTTTCCAAAACTAATTTTTAGAACTGCAGATTAATGTATTATTTGCAAGCAATAGGAATCTTTATGTCAGCCTGAGCACATTTCAGTACTTTATCAGTCGAAGTGCTCAGAAGCTTTTAGCAATGAGCAATTTGTGATTGGTCAATTGCTCAGTTTTATTAGGAAAGAGCAAGATGTTTATCAATAAAAAGGCCAGTGAGCTAAATGTCTAAAGCCTCATAAATTTGTTAAAAAGAAATAAGGTCTGATCTTTAGTGATCCAATTCCCGCTTCATTAATTGTTAATTGTCTTGACAATAAAAATATCAATTTGAATAACAAGAAGTGAATTACAACTGCTCAAATGTCTGTTCAGATAAGCATGAAAAAACATAAGTAACTTACCATGAAAATTAAAGTAAAAATCCATTCAAAATCCGTTGGCATAAGTATTAAGCTAGAAGTGTTTTTTCTTCGCCAAAGAATATTATATTCTATGGAAAATGCCTACAACAAGAAAAAAGATATCTCTGCTAACAGCAGAGTAAAACACATTGTGATGGTCACCCTTGTACTTCTGAATATTTCAGATGATTTTCTACTGTCATGGTAATAAATACTTAATTGTGTGAATGGAAAGAGAAAAAATAATAGTTCATTAGATTTACATAATCCAGGGACTTTTTGCTGTTATTTTTAATTTCTGCTGTCTAAAGCAGCTCGTGAAACTACAACATGGTTGAGTGTGTTGTTTTTGTGAAATGCCATTTCCACTTCCTATTTAAATGTGAAAATCTATACTAACGTTACATTTGGAGTTAGGATTTACCTAGTAACAACTTCAGCACCTTTAGTGTTATGTTTTCGTAATAATAATTTTCTTATACACTAATCTAAACTACTAAAAAATAGTTGCTTTGTATTCCAGAAAGGAGCTCCCTTTCAAATTCAACAGAAGGATTCTTGGTTCTTCGCTATCCAACAAAGATACTGATGCAAGTCTTGGGGAGTTGGTAAACCATTATTGAAGCCGTTATTTTAATTTGCTGCTGGAAGCAACCGCCTTTTCCTAGTGTGACAAGATTCCCAGTCCTGTGGAGTGTGAAAGCTTTCATGGTGAGTTCAGAGTGTATAATTTCTCTCTACTCCTCTCTTTGACTTCAGTTTGTTTTCTTAAAGAAAAAGAATAAATCTCACCTAAACCTGCATTTCAAATGTTGTTGCACATGTGGTGGTTTAAGGCTACGGTAATTTAAGATACATCCTAAGAGTACAAATGTTGAACAAAACTTGTCTAGAGAGCCAGTGAAATTCAGTATAAATGCTGTGCCTGAAAACCATTCATCTCGGCTCTCGTTTTATTTCTGCAAGCAAAGTGATGTCTTCATCACAGTGAACACCAGCCTGTGATATTTTGACCCAGATTTTCAGATTGTCAGATCTGCAGACTCATGAATAAGATGTAGCTGCATCATGTGGAGTTCCAGGAGAAATTTTCTGAAATTGGGTTTTTTTTCCTTTTTTTCCCCACTTCAGATTTCAAGTGTATATAATCATCAGCTCCAGAAAAGCATTTTGACACAAATTTGCTGTGCAGTTGTCAGGTTATATTCACTACAGAGTCCAACAGTTCTTATCTCAGCATCTTTCCTGGGCACAGATTGTGTTCACAAATTGAAAAATGCAAAGTAACAGGCATTATATATCTTTAGAAAGTACTCATTATTCCTTTTTGCTCTTCGTTTAACATTGTGTTTTCATTTCACAGTGTTATTCTGTTTCTAACTATGCCCTGTGGGCAGATTCAGTAGGCATCTCTAAGCTTAAATATGAAAACAGATGTAAAAGAAGATAATTTATTTCTTCATGTGGAATCATGCAGTCCAATACCCCACTATAAAGCAGACAATCACCAACACTGTCAGGTCAGCCATAACTTTGTCTGCCTTTGTCTCCAACATTAGATATGCTACTCCCTCTCTGGACTTCCACCAGTTTCAGATGTACCACACTCCATGCAAAATTATGAGACGAGACTAGATTGTCTCACACACAGCAGCAAGTTGCAGGGCCAGAAGTCCTGCACAGATGACTTCAAAGAACAACCAGCATTGTGTGGTTGACTGCAGCCAGTTATGTCTGTCATCTTTTTTGTTTTTAGAAAGGTCCAAAAAGTGCTATCCTCAGGCTAGATATAGAATAAACTCATTGTTAACCCACTGTCATCTAAAATGGAGGAAAAAAGAAATTTGTCATGCTGTATGTGTAAGGAAGACATGCAACTGAAGGAATACAGAAGCAGAAAACATTTTGAAATAAATATTTACTTTCGTTTTCTCTGCTAAATTCTCTTTTCATCTCATTTCAGTCAGGTAGGTCAGGTGTTTGGATCAGCGGTTGAACAAACACTGCTGTACTACTGATATAACAAGCAACAGTTTCAGGACATATTTGCTTGTTTTTCATTCAACAATAATGATTTTTATTGTTTGTTTTTCTCCTACTGTTGAACCTGACTCAGGTTGTTTACAGAATAAGAGAAGAGAATAATGTATTTCAGTGTACTTTTGGCATTAATCTTTTTACTGTCCCTTGTTTGTGAAAGCTACTGGAAGAGAAGGGAGAGAATATGAAAAAGAGTGAGATCCACATCTGAAAGAGGGAATCTTAGGCATCCTACTAAAGGTGGGATATTCAGTACAGAAAATGGGTAGTAAGGTGACATTTTTTTTCTGTCAGTGGTCAGTGCAGGGCTTGAATTGTGAATGGGGAATTAAAACAAGTGCCAGTTAACTTTGGAAGCACCAATGCCAGACTGTGTCAGGGGGCATCTTGTGCAGTAGTTACTCACATGATTAATCTCTTTAATTCTGTCCTCCTCCATACAGAAAATCACTTTCAGTGCTACTGCCTGAATGAATTCAGACATTGCAAAACAAGGGAGCAAGCACATCTGAATTAATAGCTTATTTGCAAGTGTCAAGCTGGAAACAGTGTAGGCATCATCCTTTGCATTGATCATGACTGGACAGCACATTTCTGAAGCAAGTTTGTATATCTATGGTGGCTGCTAAGTGTTACACGGTATTCTAAGCACGTGCTAATAAAAATGCATGAATTCGTATCCTTTAAAATAACACAAATTTCCCCAGGCCTAGGGAAGGTTAATATACATAAAATTTTCACATTTGGTCTTACTCAGGATCTTTGCTGCCAATTAAAACACCACTATTTAGAGGTTCGAACTTTATAGACTTAAACATTTGCCCTTAAAGGAAAATACGCATTCTCTTTCAAGATTATGACTGAAATATTTCATAGGAGATTTTTACAATTAAGATAACATCTTGATAACACACTTCACAACAACTGAAATGCTAGTCTGCTGGCAAACCTCCAACCCAGACAATACTGCCTATCTCTACCCTTTCACTGGCATACACAGTCTATCATATTATCTTTTCTTATTTCATATCCACAAAGCAAACTCATTTTGGGGGGTTAGAATTATTTTGGGGAGTGAAAAAAGAATTCACAGGTTTTCAAGGAAGAACTGTTTTGTAAAAGGCAGTTTAAGAAAACTGCCAAAAGTCCTCCAGCTGACATATAAAGCTGCATGACGATTTTTGATGATCAATCCTGTATTATGACACTCAGCCAGAAAGAATATAAATTTAGTTTTGTTTGGTTTTTGAATCATGGAGAGAGTATTTGTTTTTACTGAGTAAGCAGCAGGATTTTTAACAGTACCTTGTTATTTGTTCAGAGATTTTCCATTTGGAAAATGAAAAAAAGCAAGTGCCAGAAGACCTGAACATTTATTTCTTCAGTCTGGTTTTGCTTCAGCAGCAGCTTTAATAGATTTGGATTCTTTATATGTTTGCATCCATGGGGTATACAGTCATCTACTTTTTGATAGAAGACATATAGCATGATTAAGATGTACTGGGAGAGGTGCAAGGGACGCTTTTGTCCCAGAGAGAGAGTGACAGGAGCCACAGTCCTGACTTCGAGAGGAAGTTCTGCTCCTCATATGACTCCACATTTTGTGCTTGGGCATCACCATTTTAGATACCCCATGTGTTCAGAGCCATCCCTGCGGTTGGCTGGTAGGACCACGCTACCCAAGAGGGGCATCACACTCCCTGTCAACTGCATACGCAGAGGCTGATATCTTTGACAACAATTTATCACACTGCTGTGTGATTGGTGGGTGGCCATTTCTTGAACCCATCATATGCACATGATCACAGACCACCCTCTGATTGGCTGCCTACTTTCGTTGGACCACAAAGTGCTCATACAAAAAACTGCTTTAATCTTTATCATCTTTGTCTTTATCTCTCTCTTGCTTTATCTTCATCTGTCTTTATTTTAATATTCATATGAATGCACAAACAGAAAATATTGTTTAACACTGATGGCATTGATTCATGGGTGCTCAGAAGAGTGCACCAAATACAAGCTGGATTTCTTCAAAGCATCCTTGAATCAAAGTCTTTATCTGATGTCAGCTGACATCTCTGTTATTATCAATACAGTTGAGATCAGCTACAGATCAGGATATAAGTAAAAGGTCAATGAAGGAGTATTATGACTCAAAGAATTCATAGAGTATTTGGAATATTATTTAAAATGAAAGACTCAGTACTTTTTTCCACTATTCAAAAGATTTCTTGCTGTCTCTGCTGTCAATCTCAAGTGACTCTTCCCCTTTCTCTCAGATCTTTTTTCAGTTTATTCTGGTAGAAGTACCCGTCACTCATATCTGTATTGTTTTTTCAAAGAAAACATACCTTTTCTCTAAATAGACGTTTATGGGGTCATTTCAAACCCCTCCATAACATGCAATCCTATGGTTTATTCAGGCCTTTGAGTGTCTTCCTTTCTCATTTTCAAAAGACATCCAACAGCTGTGTATGTTTATTAAGTCTGTTTGGCTTTGTCTTATTGGCATTAATTTAAGAAAAATCATTAACCTGACTTTCTTTTAAGAGTCTGCAGAAGTTGTTTTAGCATACCTTTCAGGAAAGAATATCCTAAATTTACCTCTCATTCTTTACCATGATTAAACCTTATTAGGCATTTTGGTTTTCTTCCAATGAGAGGGAAGTAGACATCTAGGTGTGTGAAGTTAAAATCATACCAAAGATCCAGTGTAGAGTCCTATGGAGTTGTGTATGCCGTACATGTTTATTGGGGAGGGAATCTCCTCTTGGCACTCATGGAGTTCGAAAAGGGAAAATGCTGGTTGTTAATCACAACATTTCCCCATGTAGCTCTCTGGCCAGAAAGGGCTGATTTAACACTGGTATGCACATACAGGAGATTAGTCATTCAAAGGAAACAGGGTTGTGTTCTGACTAGGATGGATTTCCACATATGATGTTGATAATTCAAAGCATTAGAAGTCAAGTCTTAAACCAGGAGTGGCTAATTTTCCTGAAACACACATGAAAATAGTTTTGTGTTTGAGATCCATGCATCAAGGAAGACTGATAAGAAAGGTTAGGGCACTCTTGACATAACAGACCTCACTACTGAGCTAGGTAGGCAGTCAGCCTCTGAAACCCAGTGATACTGGCACCAAGGACTTCTACTAATTTGCTTCCTCTTACACCTTCTTTACCCTGAAGTCCTAATGCTAACCAATGTGTTGCAGGTTAATCAACTCTGTCAGAGAAGTGCAAACCCATGATCAAGTAAACTTCTCTTTCATAAATTTAAACAGGTTATTTCATCAAGAGTTGTAAGAACCCTAATAGGAAGTGAGGATTAAGTAGTAGAGGACAACATAACAGTACAGGCTGTGGCTAGATCCAGCCCCTGGAAGAAGGTGGTAAACAAATTCAGTACTGAATAAAATTGTGGTTTCTGTGTCTAATTTAAAAATTATTCCAGAAAAAGTGTGTGTGGTAAAGTGTTAAGCCTGCTAGTGTTGAAATTACTCCAACTTGGCATATAGAAATCTGGAAATCAATTTCTTCTAGCTAGCATAATTCATGATGCAAGTTAATTCAGCTCGAACTATATAATTAACTCATATTATATAATTAGGTGCTGAACACATATGATGTTCAAGAAGACCCACAAAGGGCAAAAAGTCATAAGAAAACTAGGTTTATGAAATGGATTGCTTACATAATATGTTTAAAAATACTGTTGCAAAAGTTTCACATAACCAGAGAAGCCTTTGACAGCCTGGGATAGTGCATTATGCTGCATCCAACTGAGAAATGTATTTAACAGGAAAAGAAGGGCTGTTTAGTCTCTTCTTTCCTGATATGACTCTCATATTCTGGCAGGGAAGATTTAGAAGGAAATATTACCATCTAATTTTTGAGGAAATCCTTGGAACTCAGTCTGTTATTCCCACAAATTACTGAAGAGAGAAGAGCAATTAGCTCTTTCACCTAGCATTTATTGCTATCTCACAGTCTGTAAAATAATCAGCTACTTCACAGATCACACTGTAAGACCACAAACTGCTTTGTGCTTAAGATGAGGAGAGCAAAACCAAACCACTTTGATTATGTCTCTTCCTCCAAACTGTAGTCAAGCTCCTATGAATTATCATTATTAGATCTGTCCTGTGTATATACAACTCATTACACTTGTCCCAGGCAGTGTCCCAGACTTGCCCAAAATACTGTATACCCTGTGCATGAAGACTATGATGCTCAAGCAGTGTGCTAATGGGGGATGCGCTACAAGGCAGGGAGGTAGAGAAGAATAAAAACTTCAGGAAAGAGATAGTGAGGGAGAGGAGAGGGAGGACTCAACTGTCCAGGCAGATCTGAACTCTGTGCAAAGATAGGAAAAGTTTTGTGAAAATGTACCAAGAATATTGTGCCTAATGACACATTATCCTTTTCTTAGATCTACTATTTGGTGGTAATAAGATCTGATGCCTTTCCCTCTAAAAGCTCCCTTAAATCAGGGAAAAATAATGCATCTAAAGTTAGAGAGATATCGAAGTTCTCAGTTCTGAACAAAAGTTAATAATTTCCTCTCATTGACAAAGTGCTTTGGGAGTTCTTCAGTGACACAATTGCACCTGGATCTTGTCCTTTTCTCCTTACTGTTTCTCTTTCTCTCTGCGATCCAGCTAAATAAGTTGTTTAATCTTCACTTCTTGTTTTTGTCTTTCCATTTTCACTGAAGTTTTTACACTTGAAACACCTGCCCCTCTGTCTTGCAGCTTTGTTCTGCTGCGGTGTGATGCTTTGTTTTCTCATTAGAAGCACTTTATTCCTTTCCACATGTCTCAACAGATTGGCTGCTGACGTGCTGTTTCAAACATTGTGTTCAAGATAGTAACTTGAGAGTGCATCTTCCTTGTAAACCTGAGCTTTGTCAAGAGATATTGCAAGCACAACTGACATTTCAGCCATGGGCCAATGCAGTGATTTGTTGATGCTTCTTTCCAATCCTTCCCTTCTGCTGTGTGTGCATACCATCCTCCAGACAGACTTTTCCAGAAGCTGTGTAATTTTGCCTCCTGCTTCCCATCTTCACCACTGACTATGCGCTCACCATAAAACAAAAATAGTATTGTAACGGTAACATTATTATAGCTTAATAAATAATAATTTAGACAACTCCATCGTCTCCCAGAAGATCTCTTGGGGCCATCAGAATCATGAAGAAATAAGGATTTAAAAATATATTATAATAGAGAAGAAATTAGTCAAATTTAATAAAGTACAATCTTTTGGAATGACACAGGACCTTGCCCTGCCATTCATTCATCAGAAAATTGGGCCAGAGCCCCAGCTGATAGCATAATAATGTCACTGTCTTCTAATGAACAAGGTTTAATTCATTCCAATACATAAAAGATTTTACCTAGTATTTGTATAAGAAGTAAAAGCATATTACTCACCGAAAATGATATTATATACTGTGGCACTGTTAGGTGATAGTATTCTAAGCCCTCTGTAGTTTTTGCAGCACAGACTGTTAATAGTGGTATTCAAAGCGAATAATCGCTAATGCAAGCCTTGTGGCAATTAAAGACGCTGAGTCACTGTATCATTGTGGTGGGTTGAACCTGGCTGTATGCCAGATGCCTACCAAAGCCACTCTATCGCTTCGCACCTCAGCCTGACAAGGGAGAGAAAATTAGAAAAAAAGGTTCACAGGTTGAGATAAGGTCAGAGAGAGATCATTCACTGATTACTGTCATAGGCAAAAGTGACTTTATGTGGGGAAACCAGTTTATTACCAATCAAAGCAGAGTAGGGTAATGAGAAATGAAAACTAAATCTTAAAACAAATTCTTCCCATTCCTCCCTTCTTCCTGGGCTTAACTTTTTTTCCCAATTTCTCTACCTCCTCCGCCTGAGTGGCACAGGGGGAAGAGGAATGAGGATTGCGGTCAATTTGTCACATGTCATCTCTGCCATTCCTTTCTCCTCAGGAGGAGCGTAGGGTACCTCGCACAGGAGACAGCTCTCCACAAGTCCTTCCCATGGGAGTGTAAACAGCTGACTGTCAAAACCCAGTTTGACACTGCCAGAAGTTGCCCTACCAGCATCACACCTCTGCCTTGGCCAGTGAGAGCAGCCTCCCCATCAGGCACTGTGAGCTGCCTGCTTTGCACAAGCAGAGTAACCCATGCTTCCAAAGAGCAATGATGCCTGTATCCCACACATCCTGTGAGGAAAGGATGAGCGTGATGGCAGCTCTGTGAATGTGTGACTCTGTGTGTGTTTGTGATTAGAACCTTTGGGATTGGTTATTAAAAAATATTTTAAAAATTGTGGCTATCTCCTAGGATTTTGAAAGTGTCTAATATATTGTGATTAATATGCTTTGTTTCTGATGTTGACTCCAAAAATATAGATGATTGCTGGTTAGTTTTATGTCATTAGTAAATCCATAACCTTCTTCCATCCTGATTCAGTTTGAACTAAATGAACTTAACAATTTTTCTCTATTAGATACTATTCCATCAATTTTCCCCTTAATTAACTGCAAGGACTTTCTAGATGAGTTTATGTACAGTGCAGCCTTCCCTTGCATTGTTACATATATTACATTGTCCTCCATGCTGTGCTCTTGGAGACCATGCTGTTTGTACTCATAATGGCCAAAACACTGTGATTCCAACGCACAAGCTAGAACTATATGATAGCAGCAAGCTCCTTATTCCTTGGACCATTTTCTGTGTTTGAAGTAGAAGTATCATGAGAATGAAAGACAAGCTGCTGTTCTTCATTGAAGACATCTTGCAAACCTGTCCAATGGAAAGGTGGTGTTGAAAGCTGATACCCTTCGATTTTTAGGCTCCTCTTTCAATAGATAGATGAGGAGGAAATAGCTGTCAAGAGATTACGGATCAAAAAAAAAAAAGGGAAACATCTGGAAAAAAGTGCCTCTGCATCATATTTAAGGCTTAGAATGTGGAAACACCATAGGTAGCATAGGCGAAATAATTTACCTACATGACCTTCAGCGAACCTAGGAAAATAAGAGACACTGGTTTAGAACTAGAGTCCAGGCAACACTTTACAACCTTATACCATGATGCAGAGGTCTCAGGTGCTGGGGTTTCAAAGGTTAACTCCAATAAGACAACTTTACATGATGCAAATAATGTTAAGGTACTTTCTTTTGGAAACCAAGAGTGGACTAAGGTGTGTTGTGTGCACAGCTTGCGTTGTTCCGAATTATACTCCTTGTTACTATAGTCAAGTTATTTCAGGGCCCAAAAAATAACAACAGCTTAGTTAAAGACAGCTTGACTAACACCACTACACACAACCACCCACCCAGATCTTAATGTAAGTGATAATAAAGGATGAGCAACACCAGTGTTTGAAACAAGGAAGCATCCAATGTAAAGGAGACCACTTCCACCTTAAGGTTCTGTCATTTCTAGCATTTACTTTTCCTAAAACACAGATGACTGACAGAAAGATTAGAAACATCTGGAAGTATTGATGTAGTTGCTGGTTATTATGCCTCAGCTGAATATCATTCTATCTACATTGGGTCTATGCAGCATATCATTATAAGAAGAAAAATGTTGAAGTTCAGTGGAATAACAATCAGGTGTGAATTCCTCCTGGGACTCCAGATGTCATACAGTTCTGAGGGCTGGTTTGTGATTGGGACAGTTCTTGAACTTTTCTTCGTCTGCTTAGAGATTCAGATTTATATTATCTGGAATATTTTACATATTAAGAACAAATCTTACCCTCACATTTAACTTTCTTGTTCTAGCTTCCAGGAAATAACCTGATGTTCCCAGGTTTTGGCCAAATAACCAATCATCAGAAATGACTATAAAACCATCTCATCTAGCCAGACTCCATCCTTTACCACTGCTTAGGATTCTTCTGTCCCAGATGCAGAACTTAAAATTATTCTCATGCAATTCTGATGGTCCAGTCTCCCAGCCTGTCAAGGTCTTTCTGAATGGTGTCTCTTCCTTCCAGAATATATACCTCCCCCACAAGATTGCTGATGTACAAAGACTTGGTGAGGGTACATTCAATATCATCCAGCTTGTTTTAGAGATACTGGATGGTATCAGACACACTATTGACTCCGGAGAAATTCTACTTGTGACTGGCTGCCAGCTTGATTTTGAGTTATTAACCACTGTCCTTTGAGCCTGGCAGTTAGCCAACATTTCATTCATCCTCTAGTCCATCTGTCTGGTCTACATCTTATCAGTTTACCAAAAAGGATTCTGTGTAGAGACAATATCAGAAAATTCTCTGTAGTCGGACATTGACAGCTTTGCCCTTACCCAGTGAGTGAATTGTCTTGTCACAGAAGGCAATGAATAGTTTCCCAAACACCTTGTTATCCTTCATTGGCCCAGAAATAACTTCCATGAGAACCTGCTCCATATTTTTTCCGGAGACTGAAGTGAAGCAGACTGGTCTGTAGCTTACCAAATCTTCTCTTTTTTTGCCCTTTGTGTACATGAATGTAATATTTGCCTTCTACTCATCAGGGACTTCCCCTTAGCCTTTTCAAAAGTGATGAACAGCAGCTCTGCAGTGATGTCATCTCTCTCTTCTAGCACCCTTGGAGGTATCCTTTCAGGTCTCATGGACCTGTAGATTCCAATTTGTACAGGTGACCCCCAAATAATTGAATCTCATCCAGGGTTTATCATTTGCTTTACTTTATCATTGCTGCTTCATGGCATAGTGACTTGGGGGCTGAATCTACCCATGAAGGCTGAGGCAAAGAAGGCATTGAGTAAACCAAGCTTTCTTGTGTCATTTATAACTAATTTGCCAACCTCTTTCAGTAGCAAACCTTTCTTTCTTGTATTTCTGTTTGTTACTAACATACCTATAAAATCCCTGTTAATATCCCTTGCCAGTTTGAGTGTCAGCTAAGCCCCACTTGTCCACTCTGGACTGTTACTTTTGCTGAGGCCTGGCTAAATAGGAAACAGAAGATAATCAGAAGCATCTGCTGGTCCCGTGTGAGGCCTCTGCCCCATGGGTCCCTTCTCGGGATGTAATGAGACCCTCCCTCAACACTTTCCATGTGTTTGCTTATCTTATGAGTGTTGTTGCTACCGTATGCCCACGCTGCCCTCAGAGCAGAGTCTGGGAAGAAATTGCTGTCTATTAAATGTTCATTCTTTTTTCCAGCTGACTTATATTTAAACACAAGCTTTTTGGAAGAGTGAAGGCATTCTCAAACACCATTCACTCAGTGAGAAAAGTAGGGAATAAAAACGATGTATTAGTTGTTTCTAAGCTAATGGGAGCAAAACATAGATAGGCCAGAAAAGTATACGTATATTCATCTGTATCAGACTAGAAAACAATAAAAAGTAATTTGTCTTTCTGTTCAAAGAGAAGTAGCTACAGATAGATTTGCTGACAGTAAATAACACACCACATTATAGTGGCCACAATAACAAGGAGCACACCTGCAATCTTTAGAACAATTCAATCCAATCCACAATCCTTCACCTCTGTTTTTCATTGCAGACTTCCTACCATGTGAAGAATCAATCTCCCATTCTGAGATGTTTCTTATGAACAGAATTATTAAACTTGTAGCATTTTTATTACAATCTTGTCACTATCTAGATAGACAATATAAAAAGCGCCTCAAAAGTGTTTTAAAAATTCAGCCCAGGAAAGGCAGCCAGCTCATTTCACACACTGAAACAGGCCTCCCTTTTCTGCTACATTATATAACATTGTCACCTCTGGATGAATCTATCCTGGAAATTCAAATATTATAATTCATTTTAGAGAACAGGGAACAATTGACGTATATCACTTTGCAGTAACAACAGCTGGTATTCCGTCTCCCCTGGAAATGGCATCTTTTGTACTTGGGTTGAACTGAAATAGGCTGCAGAAACAGTTACTTTCTTTTTCTGAAAGGAGAAACAATGGTGATACACTTTAAAATTCTCATTTTCTTGTAGAGAAATGAAATGTGGAATACTCTGACATCAGCTGCATTATTTGTTGATATGGTCAGATGTACAGAGTTAATAAACAGCATTGCACATGCACAACTGCAGTAAGAATTCAATGGTTTTAGTATTAAGATGGTAAGGTTTTTTATTTGATATTTCCCCACATTAAATTATAATATATT
>NW_010424854.1:0-2500 GCF_000710305.1 Buceros rhinoceros silvestris
GAGCATGCCGCGGCAGAGTAGCACGGCGTGCGTAAGCATCTACTCCGTGTTGTTGTGTGTTTCAGGTCGATAAATAAATGTGTAATAGTTAATGTGCAGACACATCAGAGTAATAACAATGGGATGAAATCAAAGGATTATCAATCTCTGTTAGTAACTGCTGAATAACAATGTTGTGGTGTGATTGATAGCGCGCTTCATTTTATGACTTTTCTATTGCTCTTGATTTTTATAGCAGTATAAACAAACTAAATCATTTCTTTCAAGACTTCAGGGCGCAATCGTCTTAAGGGAAGGGGGAAAATCAAGGGAGGAAGGCTGCGGGAGAGAAGAGAGCGCGCAGGGCTGGCACTTAAGCGTGTCAGAAAGAAAATTACAATGAGGCATATGTAAAATACTCTAATCGCATTCCGCTTCCGCGCGCGCCTGTTTTGTCAAGTGCCTAAATTCACGCGGGCGGGTTCGGAGATGTATTTACAAGGATTTTATTCCCTGTCATCTTCCCATTTTCCCAGTGTAGCCAGAAAACTGCCAGTCAAGCACATTCCCTGATACAATTTAGGGTATTCCCCACATGATCATAGAAACTGAAGTTCCTAACAAGGAACGGCTTTAGCACAATGGCCCAAAATCTTCAGAGTGACACGAGTGTCTTCAGAAATCACTTCAGAGCAAAGTAAAAGGATTTTCTATGACGGATCCAGTGATTTTTCCTCAATAAATAGGTTTTAGATTGTTACACACACGTAGAACTGGAACGAAGGGAACTACCAGAAAATATATTGGTTGGCCATAATAAAATTTATTTAGACAGTTTACTTCTCATAAAAAAATAGAGATTGAATTTCGTACAGGAGCGCCTGCCAAGTGGCTAGTCTTCGGGAAATCATCTCTCCCTGCACTTTCCTCCTTTCCTTTCCTTTCCTTTCCTTTCCTTTCCTTTCCTTTCCTTTCCTTTCCTTTCCTTTCCTTTCCTTTTCCTTTTCCCTTTCCTTTTCCTTTCCTTTTCCTTTCCTTTCCTTTCCTTTCCTTTCCTTTCCCTTTTCCTTTTCCTTTTCCTTTCCTTTATTGCCCAACGAGCCCACTCCCAGGGTCCCGGCCAAGGCCGGCTTCCCCTCCCCTCTGCCCCCCGCCTCCTGCCCATGCTGGCCGACTCGCCCGGGCTGCGGAAGTGGGGCGTGCCGCGTTGGGGAGCGGTGTCACCCTAATTCTCTGGTGCCATGACCCTGGGAAGAAAGGACAGAGAACTTTCCAACCCCAAGAGCTCCTTCTTCCCCTCCCCGATAAACTCAAGCCCTGATTGAATGAGGCCGTAATATAAACAAGTGTATTTAACCAATTCTGCTCTGATTTAGGAACAGAACCTTCTTTTTATGAGAATAATTATATTTGGAGCGAGAAACACGGTAAAATAAGGTTAAACTGCTAAAGTCAGCAGGATGGCTTGGCGTAAATGGCTGATAAGGTTTGTAATTTGATATTTTATTTATGTATTTATTGAGCATCCATCCAGCTAAGGGGCCGCCGTATGCAGAGCACCGTAATTGCTTTTTACACTTAGCAACGGTTCCAGCGTTTATCAAATGCAACTTTTGGTTGCCTGGCTTGTTCGCGCGGCGTTTTTTTTTTTTTTTCCCTTCTATTTCCAGACAGCAGTGCTGAAATATCGGATATTATTATTCACATTCCCGCTCCTCAGTGCTGCATTGTAACATTGTTCGCTTTAATGAGAAGCGCCTCCCTCAATAATTAACGACCTCACATTTCCCTATTTTCTTGCCTGATGAAAAGAATCAATTTTAATTCATTGTAAATTACAGCTATGCTTTTGAGTGTTATTTGCTTACAGAAAACAAATCAAGTGACTTAGGCTCCTGTTTACTTTTCCACATCGACATACCCTAAACACAAATGACAAATCAAACTATATCTTTTCGTTAGGCGTAATCTGCAGTTAAGAAATGGAAAAACATAAACACGTGTTTTTATTTCAATCATCTCTCTCGAATATATGACTTCCTCGGCAGCGAAGGACAAGGCTGCCATCAGCTACAGATGCCAATTTATTCATTCTAGTCAGAGGTATATGTGACGATCATCTCTGCTTTACGAGATTAGGCTGCATTCGGCATTTTGTAGCTGCAATAAATACACTTCTTTGAAACCAACTTCGTGAAGTTTAAAGCCATCCAAGGCGAGAGCGATCGCAGCTGCTCAGAACCGCGGCCGTCAGGTGTTCCGAAGACAGCCTTCCCGAGGCGGCAGGGAGAGGTCGGTCTCCCGTCATCTCTGCCCAAACACGGTGAAGGGCAGCGCTTCCCTGTTTGCTTATTTATCTAAATACCTGCACCACGCTCCGGCCGAGCCAAAGGCAGCACCTCCGGTTGTCTCCCGGCGGCAGGCTGCGGGGAAGCGCCCGACAGCGAAACGGTTGCTTTAGATTGAAAGGATGGCTTCTATCAATTAATTTTCGTCAGAACTATGACAACCAGTCTTTTAT
>NW_010424855.1:0-6452 GCF_000710305.1 Buceros rhinoceros silvestris
CGGTTCCTCCATGTTGAACCCAGGACACTTTAAAACCTGAAAAAAACTACCTTTCCCAATTTTGGGGGCTGCTAATGTGTTGATAATAAAACCTATCA
The DNA here is from genome assembly GCF_000710305.1 of Buceros rhinoceros silvestris. NCBI lineage: Eukaryota > Metazoa > Chordata > Aves > Bucerotiformes > Bucerotidae > Buceros > Buceros rhinoceros. The sequence goes on from NW_010424855.1 coordinate 99, forward strand.
TGTCGACCAGCACTGTCTCTGGTTTCTTGTACTGCCTGCCTGTGCCCACCAGTCATCTCTTGTCCTGCATGGAGTTCATGTATACTTTGAGACAAAGACTTGTTTCTTTTGTTGTGTGTTTAGACGGTATCTAGCACAGTGAAAGTTGAGTCCAGTGGTAGGCTTCCAGGAATGATAGTCATAATGACAATGGCAGCACAACACTAATAAATTAAGAATACAACGAAGGACTCATGTTCTCCATGGTAAGATGGGACGAAAAAACACAGCACATAGCAGCAGGTCCAACACCTGGTGGCAATAACACTGCTGCATATTCTTTTCTCCTCCTCTTTTACATGCTCTCCACAGAAATATATTTGAAAATATCAATTAATGTGAATGTTGTGGATTGTGTCCCATTGTCATTACTTGTGAGAAAAGGTTGATTTATTATACATTTAAGAACAGCCTGCTCCTGTAGTATGTCTTCAGGTACCTTATCTCAGGTCTCATTTTCAGACCCCCTTCTGGCTTCCTAGTCAGCACAAATGTGTAGGGCTCCCCATACACCATTACGCTATTTCTTGCATGCAGCCAGGAGTCCAGCTCTCTCTCACCCTTCCCTGAACTCTCCACCCTGATGCTCTGAGGGTGTGAAGAGCATGGGCAAAAAGGCTCTGGCAGAGAAAGAGAGAGAGACCGAAAGAGGTTATTGCAAATCTGTTGGGAGAAAGAAACCAAAAGAACCCCCCAAAACAAAACAAGGATAATCAATACTTCAGAAATAAAACCCAAATTGTGCAGCTATGGAGGTGCAGAGTTCAGAGGCGGCCAGCTGATGGGAAGGAGATTTCCATCCCAGCAAGGGCTGGCTGTTCATTTCTTCGTGGAGCCTAAACCCCACAGGAAGACTCTGGAGCAAGAAGCAGACTCCACATCCAATTTCCCACCCAAAGAGTTACCAGGATCAAACAGGACTGAATTGTTGACGCAAGTTTAGAGGAGGGCCACAAAAATAATAAAAGGGCTGGAACACCTCTCCTATGAAGAAAGGCTGAGAAAGTTGAGGCTGTTCAGCCTGGAGGAGGCTCCAGAAGACCTTATTGTGGCCTTTCAATACTTAAAGGGCACTGATAAGTAAGATGGCAACAATCTCTTTAGCAGGTCCTGTTGCAAGAGGACAAGGGGTAATGGTTTTAAACTAAAAAAGGGGAGATTCAGACTTGCTGTAGGGAAGAACTTTTTCACAGTGAGGGCAGTGAAGCACTGAAACAGGTTCTATAAGCATTCTATGACGCTGTGAAACAGAGGATGGTCAGCTAAGACATCGAAAGTCATGAGCAGCTGCTTTGTCTCTCTGTCCCTTTGTAGGACAAAGAGCTCAAAAGCAAGCAGAGCCATGTGTCTCTTCCTAGAAAGATGCAGCACAGCTGTTTCTTCACCGTTGCCTGTGGCAAACAGGAGGTTTACCCAGCCCGTCTCTGGGCTGCTAATACAGTTCCTCTGCTCAGCGGAGCCAGGGGTTCCAGGGGAGAGTAGGAGGGTTTTCTGTAGCAAGTCAGAAGCAAGCTCATGTCCCTGCCATAATTTCCACTACTGAGTCTTTCAGGGTACAGCTGTACCGGTACAGTGAAGTCAAAGTGCCTCCTCAAATGGCGAGGGGGCGTTGCAAGAATGGATGTTTGACACAGAAGAGAAATGAGAAAGGACAAAAGCAAAACAGGGAAGGCATTTAATGAGGCCCCAGCAAACATTTTGCTTAAGCAGAAAGGTCTGAGCACTCCCACGCAGCACCTTGCCTGCTGCAAATGGCTAGGGGTGGGTTTCAGTGTAGTTAGGAATCTTTGAGGGATTTTAATCATCTCAGACTGTGTGAAAGGGAGCTCAGCATGTGCCTTGTGTAGCATTTAAAATGTGACGAGATTTTGTCTTGCAGAATACTACGTGTTGAGTGTACTGGTTGAGTCGGTCTCTGGTTGCACCTTCATTTCCACCGTGCACATCAGCTCAATGCCCTCTTGAGAACCTTCTCACTGAGACTTTGTACTGTAAAAGGGAACGGCATCATGCCAAGGAGTGCGTTTCAGCTGGCACGGGGGACTACAGAGTGCTTTTTCTAACCAGTAATTTGTGATACTTTATAGCACATGGACTATGGGAACATATGGGCCTCTCTGCACAATTTGGATGTTAGGAAAACAAATCTTTGTAAGGAAGGGCGTAGCACTGTATCGGCAAAGAGACAGACGGAGTACTGTGCCAGATCCCAGGACAGAGCTATCGAATTAGGGAGCTACTGAATGAACTGCAATTACAGTGAAATGGGGAAGGGAAAAAAAAGACAGAATGTCATCAAATACAGACTCAATGAATAAAAACAGTGGGTGTCAGTTGGAGTGCACGAAAAAGCCAGATCCAGAGAGAAATGAACTGCAATTAGCTGAGGAGACAGAAGATATTAATGTGTTTTCTATTTTAATGTCCAAAATGAGAGCAAGTGTGAAGATCTATTTCCCATGGCTGTCAGGAATTGGTTACAGCTCTTCATCACGGGCACTGAAGTCAATCTGCCTAGCACTGTGCAAGGGCAGAGATCATGCATGCTCAACAACCTGCCAGGGTCTTGGGGCGGGGCAGGAACGGCAAACACAGCTCAGCATCTCAGTCACCAGGTTCAAGCCACAAAGATCATACCAGCTTGGGGTAGGTGGCTGAGGAAGTCTCTCTCACTTTCACAATGATTATACTGCACTCATGAAAGGCTAAATAATCTTTTCTCGCTGCTGTGATTAAAGGAGCAAAGGCAGAAGAAAGCTCCATGGGGATCTTGTGGATTACTGACTGCTCTACCCATCCTCTGACAGGTGGCTGTAGTAAAGCACCAGAGAAATACTTGTTCCTGCTCAGCCAGCTACTAACTCAACTGGCAGAATTACACATCTGCCAGAGTCCGTGTATCTCTTTGTTATGCTAAGTGAGGACCACACACTGCCTCACAGTCTGAAGCCCTTAATGTAATGTGGGCAGGTTAGCTCAGCCCCCACTGAAATGAATTTATATGCGTTTTTCCCAGCGTTTTGCTTTTTGAATACTTAGTACTGTACATGTACAAGGTATCCAAATGGTCACCTCAGTCCTGTGTTGCCCTGAGTAATAGGGTGCATGCACTGCCAAATTGCCCTGCAGTCTTTCATGCTACAACTCTGGTGGAGCAACCAGAGGCTGTATGGATCATCCCAGACTCAACCCCATCGCAGTCCTTGACCTCCAGTTCCACTTCCTTCAACCTTTCATCCACCCCTCGTGCATCTAAAGCCCTATCCTGCTCATCTTCTGATACTATGTGAAGACAAGAGGGAGATAAATATCAGCCAGCGACAGCTCATGATAGAGCCTTCATAGGGTTTTACTATCACATCAGCTATTGCTGCAAATTAAAATCTAATAATTCTTAAATTCTAAAAATCTAATAATTCTTAAATTAAATAAAATTTATATTTCTGCGTAAATAAGGAAGCTCAGACACTCAGTGCTCCCATCACTCCTGCAACTGGATTAGGGGAGCTGCTGGAACCAAAGGAGATGGCCCAAAAGCCCACCTGGGCAACTTTCATGCATGTTATTTTTGTCTGTATACCTCTTGCTGAATCTGTAGAGAGGTTTGAGTCCATTCAAAGGCAATGGAGACAAAATCCACCTTCTAAAACCTCGATATAAAGGGATGTATTTCTGCTACCTGATGTATACATTTGTTGGAAAGGAAGTTGGATGTGAATTGAAGACTTGAAAGAAATTAAATTACTTGAGAGGGTACTGTAATTGAAAAGAAGAGAAGCATGTGTGCTTGAAACAAATTTATTTACTACCATGGGAGAACTGTAATTTAAAAGAAGAGAAACTTGCAGAGCAGAGCATTTGAAATTGACTTGAGAGGGAAAGAAAGTACGGGGCTCCTGCACTCTGAAATGAATTTCTTGCTTGATTTGTAGTACCAAACTTTGGAAACATCTATACCAATTAACTGGAAAGTGCAATGTTTTGCCCTAGGGAGTCAGGCATTGCTGCGTAGGGATAGAAAAATAAGATGCTTTAAGCTTGTTCCTCAGCTCTTACACAAAGTGGAACAAGGCTTTGACTAAGATATAATCAATGGCAGCGCTAGGTCTAGATTTCAGCTGCAGTGATGTCACCAAGGATTTTTTTCTCTGCATGTGAAAGCCCAGTTGTGCCTGGAGTCTACCTGGGGGTAAAACTGAATATGCATCATCTGGAAATGGCTCTGGTTAGTTCCTGAGAGAGGTGATGGTTTATCCTTCTTATCTCAGCAGAAGATAAAAGGAGGAATGTCACCGAGCACCACAGAGACTTCTCTGTAATCAAGAGTTGGGAATGTTTCTTGCACCCTTCTCAGTATGCAGTCCAAATAGCGACTGCTCTGCACCAGAAGCTGTGCTGCAGCCTGCCCTGGGGCTGGGAACCACCAGCTCGCTGCCAGCACCATGGACCTTTATGAAATGTCGCCATGGGACTTCAAAATGACCCACAGCTCTTTCACTGCAGTTGCCACTTGCAGCCTCTTTCAGGAATTCATTCAGTACCAAAACATGGTTCTAGGCTGAAAACAGGTGAAAAACGGCCTTGCCAGATCTGAGCTTGTCATGCTACAGATCCAGTAGCTTGGGTCACTCTCAAAAACGTCTATGCTAGGTCTTCTCAGCCGCAAACCTACTAACTCAGCGTAGGAGCATAGGTCTGAGCTTGTTTTTTTTCTGCCTTACACATCACCACATGCATTCAGGACGGTGCAGGCTGCTGAAGGCTTTCATTGCCACCTCTGCAGCCACAGGGCAGGTGTGATTGATTTGCTGTGTAATAGGAAGTTGCTAAAGGAACAAGCTGAGGATGCACAAGACAGAGTGGTCGCCTTAAACTACTTTCTCGTCCTTGCAATAGCTCTGTAGAGCAGCACTCAGTCAAGTGCAGTTACAGTTTCATTTTGTCATAAGGCTCAGGTCACTCTCAGGCTTCAGGGCTTCTTCTCACGGAATTGCACTCCAGAAACACATTTTTCATTACATTTTTTTTTTTACTGCATACATTTATTTCTTTGTAAGAACACATTAAAAAATAAAGAGATACATCGAGTCTGACCCAGGGACAGTCTCATCCAATATCGTATTTTGCCTGATACAGTTTTCTGTCCTTTGAAAATTTCTACCTAAAGGAATTAGGAAATAAAGTCAGAGAATGGGTCACTAGGAAATTCAGGCTAAAAGGGACCTCAGAAGGTCCCTCGTGCAGCCCCTGCTACAAGCAGGGCCAGCTGTGAGGTCAGACCAGGTTGCTCAGGGTTTTGCCAAGCTGGATCTTGAAACACCCCAAGAATGGAGCCTGCCCAACCTCTCTGGGCAGCCTGACCCTCTGCCCATCCCCTGGCCTGACTGTCCTTAGGGGAGAGAGGTTTCAGTACCCAGCCTGAACGCCTCTCATTTCCGTTTGTATCTGCAGTACCTTGTTGCCCTCTCACTCATGGCTATGAAGAGTGGGGCTGTCCCCACTCCATCTCCTCCCCTTAGGCACTGAGTGGCTGTGAGGTGCCCTCAAAGCCATTTCTGCCCCAGGCTGGACAAGCCCCGTTGCTGACCCAGCCTCTACTCATGGGGCAATGCTCCAGCCCTGAGTGTCATGAGGATGAACTCACTCCAGGTTATCAGTGTCTTACCTGAATTGGGGGACACAAACTGGCCGTGGCATCCAGATGTGGTCTAACAATGCTGGGCAGTGGAGACAACTCCTGCCCCAACCTTCTCATCATGCTCCTGCTGATGCATCACCAGATGCTGCTGTTCATCTCTGCTGCCAGGGCTCTCTGCCAGCTCCTGCCCAACTTGCTGCCCCAGCCAGACCATGTATCTGTACACTAGTTTTCCACAGCCCTTGATTGCTTCCCCTCTATTAGTTTGTTTCATTATTTTTGAATCTGCTTGTAATTTTGACTCCTACATTATCCTTTGCCAGTGAGCTTCACAAATTCAGTACACACCGTGTGAAAAAGTACTCCTTTTTGTTTGCTGTCTCTGACTGTTTCGTTCTGACCCGTGGTTCTGCGAGAAACAGAGAATAAATTTTCTTATGCAGCACACAATTTTATAGAGCTATATCGTATTTCTCTTCAATCATCTATTTTCTGAGCAGAGGATCCATAGTCTGTTCGGTGCTTTTTATGATGTGGATCTATACAGCAAATTCTAGTTATTCTCTGTACCTCTTTTTCATTTCAACTATAACTTCTGAAATGAGATGACAGTACCTGAAAAGAGGATGCATCGTAAATTTATAGTGTGATGATGCACACTGCTTTGTGCTCCCTTC
>NW_010424855.1:6547-7529 GCF_000710305.1 Buceros rhinoceros silvestris
TTTCCCTAGTAATTACCAAGAGTCTTTTTACTACTCAACACTGAACACGCATTCTCAAAGCACTACCAGATCTTTCTTATGTCGTTGGAGGAAATGGAGAGCCCATCATTACATACATGTATGTAGTTAAGATTGTTTTCCCTATGTGAATTACCATGAACATAATAACACCAACTTTCAGCTGACACTATTTCCAGTTAATCGGCACCATGAGATCCTTCTGCAGCCCTCTGCAGTTGGTTTCAGTTCAGATAACTCTGGATAGTTTTGTATGTACCGACAAACCCTTTCACGGAGGATGGATGTTTTTCTTCCCACATCACTTACAGTTATTTGAATAATGTAGGTCAGAACATAAATTTCTCTCAGGCTTCACCCATATTCTCCTTCCAGCTGCTTATTTATCTCTGCTTTAATTCACTTTTTTTTTAAAGCTGCTCTTAAAACTTTCTGTCGCAGTTTGGAAAGGGGGACTGTTTCCCACCGAAAGGAATGCGACGAAATAGTGTGTCAGCTGGAAGGGAAACCAGCCAAACCACACACAAAAACTTTTGATGCTTGTTAACGGCTTATCAGCACGTTAACGAGCTCATTAAGGCTTTAGTCGGGCAAAGGAAGTGATAACACACAGACTATATATATGAGAGATAGGAGCAGGAAAGTTTAATAGTGCAGACGCCCTCGAAGTAAAATCATTTTCGAAGTTAAACTGGACTGGAAAAGGGAGAGAAAGAGATAAAGGGAGAATAGATAAAAGTGTACAGTTACATATAAAATCTCCCTATCAGACCGATCCCCACTTACAAACTCCGCCCCACAATGGCTCACCACGCCGGGGGGGGCGGGGAGGGGGGAAGGAAGAGTCCAGTCCGTTCACCTGACAAAAAGGTTCTCAATATAGGAACTTCCTCCTGAAGCAAACCTTTCATGTGAATAAAACATAGTCCCTCTTTCCTCCGGAGTGGCTGCAGAGAACTCTTCT
>NW_010424855.1:7972-33715 GCF_000710305.1 Buceros rhinoceros silvestris
CAGCAAAACAGTTCACACAGCACCCCCGCCGGGAATCGGCAGAAACGGAGAAGGTTCTACCCATTTTGCAGAAGGAGTCTTTTACTGCTTCAGGGAAATAGCAGGTCACGGACGTGTCTTTCTCTCCTTGATAAAGGTTTCCAGTCCTGAGGCGTAAGATTCAAGAGTCCTGCGCGGCATATTTGAGAGAGCCGCAGCAAGGACAAGATAGAGAGGACAGTAGAGAGAGCAGAGGGGAAAGCAAGATGTCCTCGAATCTCTCAACACGACCCCTTTTATGAGCTCATTCCGGAGAGGCGTGTTCTCCTTCCTGGAAGCTCGGGAGAACCACAGCTCTCTGGGAAGAAGAAAGCCAGACAACAGAAGAGCATCCGGTTCCACCATGTTGAACCCGGGACACTTTCCTTTATCTTCTTTTCTTCAAAGATCTTGGATAAAGGGCCTTATGAAGAAGCTTTGAAACGATTGCCCTGAACATAGAAACCTGATGAAAAAGGATTACTCTTCCCTACAAAATCCATACTGCTTCTTTTCTGTATGTCCTGTTCATCCATGTGTCTCCTGCTTCTGTCTCTCATTAGCCTGACAACTGGATTGTCTTACAGAAAGTCAGCTCACCTCTTTGATCCCTGGACTGGCCGTTTTAAAAAGAGCTGCCACATCAGCCAGCTCCACCCCTGTACCGGGAGACATCACCTCACCAGCAGGTGACATGTTGCAGGGATCTGGCACCTCCACCTATGAAGTCTTCAACTTACCCTGTCAGTGCCCCAGCTATCAGTTTTGTGTAGATTTTCTTCTACTGACACATTAATCTGAAGCAGGTCCATAGGCAAGGAAAGGGTTTGAACTCCCTGAAGGGCCTCTATAGCTTTGTTCCCCTCTAATTTTGAGGAAATTTTTTTTAGGCCTGCCATGCTGAGCTTTTCCATGCAATTTGCCAGAGCTTATCTTTGGTTGCATCACCCTCATTGAGAGATGTCTTGTATTTTCTGAAGGAATTTATTTATTTACTGAACTTCTAGTAGTGCTCTTTACTGTTTAAAAACATGGAAGCATAGGTTTTTTGTATTCCTTTTAGAGTCTTTTAAAATATACCCAGAGGGACCTGGACAGGCTTGAGAGGTGGGCCCATGCAAATTCCCCGATTCTATGATATTCTCCTTCATCCTCTGACACAGCCTCCATAAGGCATCTCAGTCCCAGTAGGTACTTCTGGCTGTAGCTTTTAACAAGCCTTCTCACTTTTACCTTATTGTAGGGGACTTTTTGTTTTACCTTTCCATTCCCGTAAGAGTATTTAAATTAAATATGATCCAGGCTTAGAATTCAAGAATAGGTCAAGAATTGCATCTTCTGAGTTTTCTGATGACATGCTGGGGCTAGCAGTGCATGTGCCTCTATTGTCTAACAATTTAGTCTCTGTTACTGTGCTCCATCATGACGATTCCTCGATTGCATGGAGAGCACTGAAATGTATTGTGTTCTCCATCCTCCTAGCCTCTCTGATCACTCTTAGCTTTTCCAAGTCTCTGTCACCATCTTGGCCAGATGGCTGCTGGCAAAGCCCCAAAACTATGACTCATGCACTGTTATTTGTAGCATTCCCCACTGCCAGCTGAGACACCCCCACCCAGCTTCACCCTAGGATATTTCCTCACACTTCCAGCACCGCTCCCCAGCTGGAGCAAGTTCTTGCTGAGTGGCTCCTCGATACTTTGTACCCTGAGCAATCACTGACCGAGCCCAAACATGTGGCTTATGTGCTGTCTGCAGCAGCATTTGGAGAACTAGAGCACCCAGTGATGACCTTGGTCCTCCCTCCCGGCATCTGAGCTGCCTACCATGTCCTCACTGGAGTCACTCCGGCTTTACACCCTTCATTTCCTCTTTAGTCCCAATTTCCCAAAGCCCTACTAAAAGAAGATCCCGATTATTGTAACTGTTCTTCCATTTTCTGTGCTGAATTTTCTCAACTTCTGTCCTTTTTCTCTCTCCATTCTTCCCCCAGGACACAGAATTTTTAATGTCTTCATCTCCTGAAGTCACCATAACCTCTGTGGTTTTGCCTGCCTCTCATCTTTCCCCTGGCCTTTCAATTAAACTGCCCTGGCCTGCTTCCACTGAAGCTTCAGGGGGACTGTTTTCTTCAGCAGCATGCCTGCACAGCTAAAATTGAAGTGAAAGCCACAGCAGCTGCTTTCCATTACATATCACCAGTTGCAACTCCTCTAAATATTTCTATGGGATGGTTCTCTGGGGTAGAAGGTGCTCCCATTTGTTTAATGTTCATCAGACTAAAGGACAGATGCTTTGGAAGGTCTTTCTTTAAAGAGTAGCCTACAGCACTTGTTAGGTAAGGGTGATGGGATTGAGTCTCTCTCCCTGATGTACCTTCTAACGAAATGCACGCATGGGCATCCTACAGACCAGGACACTGCAGTATCTATTTCATGTGCATCCTTCAGGTGGAAAAAATGCACCATGAAGCTAGCAGCTGGGAATGGTACAGGGGATGGGGATGGCGTCTAGTTTATTTCAGCACTTTTTTTTCTTTGTTTTGTTTTTTGTTGGTTTTGGGGGTTTTTTTAATTGCTGTTGGAATAGTTAATAAAGTTACAAGTGGTCTGTCACAACTGTTCTGCAGCACCTGTAGAGAATATGGGATTGTAAACACTTGGGGGAAAAAAAGGGACTTTTTCCCATTTCCAACCAGAGTTGTTGGTTTCCTACAGGAGTGCTCCCAATCAGCTCCTGCTCTAAAACGCACTTTGTGTGACCACACTGCCCGGAGCAGTCTTGCCTTGCGTTTCCCTACCAATGTGATTGCTTGACCGCACTGCAACACGGGCAAAACCTCCTTTATTGAAACATCAGTACTCTTTAAAATTTCCATCACAGTTAATGGGTGCGACCGAGGGGAAGATCCTAAGAGCAGCACTGGCCACTGGCCTGCACTGACCTTTAGAAGATCGGCAGTCTGCATCAGAAGATGGCCGCAACGTGAACCTCCATCAGTTACCAGGAAACTGCGAGGAACCGGCCTTTCTCAAATAGTGAAGGTTGTAAACAAATAAATAGTACATGGTTGCTTTCACCAGGATAGACAAGAAGTGGCATTACATCAGGAGAACCCTGTTAAAAGGAGATCTGATAATTTCTCTTTGGGCTTTGCACATAAAAACCTTAGGAGGACAAAACCTCCGCTAAGAAAGATATACCTCAGTAAGCTACAGGTAGTGCTGTCATACTGTCCTGGGTTAGCCAAAACTTCCTCTGTTTTGGAAGCTTTGTTGTAAACTGACCAATCAGGTATTCCCTGCCACGTACATATAAACGTGACATCAATTGGTTAGAAGTTCTGGTGGGTTTCTTTCCGTTTCCATTTTCCGGGTGCTGGCGCTTTAGGAACCGGACACGTGGCCAGCCCTCCCTCTCCTCCGCACCGGACGGGGCCAAGGGCAACATTTCTCTCATGGACCGACCTGCTTTCGGCTTGGCCACGCTACCCAGCTACAGCGATCGTACCGAGTGCCTCTGAGCAGCAGCTCCCCCTGCGAACTTGCCTGCTTTCGGCTGGGCTCTGCCTTCCAGCTGCCTGTTCCTGCCTCACCACCGATGCTGCTTTTTGCCATTTCTTGCCCCGGGGCTATTTTGCTTCCCTGCAGTTTCAGTAAGCCGCTGCCGCTGGGACCAGCCCCGAAAACCCCCCTCGCCGCTGCTGCTCGGGAACCTGCCGCTTTCGGAGCCTTCTGCCCACTGAGGTGCGCACTGCTGGGACCAGGACCCCACACATCCGAGGAGCCGTTTCCCCGCTTGCTACTGCTTTTTCACCGCCAGGTTTGTTTTGCCTGCTTCTGCCTCTAATCCACGATAGACTGGTAAAATCGTGCTGGTTTCGGGTCTCCCCACGTGACTGCCGCGGGTTTTCTTTGTAACTGCCGCCACGTGGCCATCACCTCTTTGAACTGCCGTGGTTTTACTTTCCGTCCCGCGGTTTTAACCCTCACCTTTCCGTTTCCTAAAAACCCTCAGTATCTTACTGGTTTTCTTTTTATATTTAATATTTTTCTGTTTGTTGTGTTATTAAAGTTCGTTTCAGTTCTCCAAAAGCATTTTAGAGGTCTCGTGAATTCTTTTCTCCCTTCCCCTATTTCTGCCGGAGTAGAGGAAGGTATTATCATTACCGGACCTTGGCTCAACCTCGGCCAAATCGGTGACACATACTATTATGTCTTGTGGGGAAAGCGAGGGTGTCTGCTCACCGGGTCTGCAAGGAAAAATGGTCTCATCCTTCAAGAGGGGTGAGGACTGTTCATTTTGTTTTGTGGAGACTCCAGGCTGCCCAGTTCTCTACTGGAAAGCACCACGGGGTGTCTCACCACATGCCTCTCTGCAGGCGTTCGAAGTACAGGCTTCTTTAGGGAAGAGGGATGGTAGCTTCTGCCTGAAAGAAACCCAGCATTTCTCCATAACCTACCTGAAATGAAGGTGGAGCTGGTGTAAATGTGTCACCTGTGTGCCTTTTACTCTAACATGTGAGAAATGGTTTTATATACGAGAAGATATATCATCTGAACAGGGTGAAGTTGTGGGTTTTAACTGAAAGCCATCCAGATAACTCGCCTTGAAAAGGTCTGAAAGCCTAAAGCAGACAGCAGTTAGCTGCTCACCACAGGCTGGAACTGTGTGGTTATCACCTGGTAGATCACCATCCTGTAAGTTACCGTTCTGCTGGATAATTCCTCTTCATGAGCAGAGCAGAGCAGGAAGACTGGAAAGACAAAGGAGGGGCTAAGTTGGAAATGTAGGAGCTGTGACCACCCCCTGGGCTCTAAGACGGACTTGTTGGAGCCACAAGACCTCTCTGCTGTTAGCCCTAATAACCCTAACCAGTGGTGGCCCTGACACCCTTCTGCCATGAAACCCCATAGCGGGAACCTGAGGAAGCACCAGCGCATTGGCGCCAAGGCAGCACTGGATGCATTATAAGCACAGTCGTGTCACGGAAGCTTATGCTTGCGCATACGCAAGATCAGTCAGCCTCCCATCCTTGCTCCAGCAGTGACCTAAGAAAGGCATGAGAAAAAGCTGAGATCGGGCAGAAGACCCCTGAGAAATGTCTGCTGCAACCTCACAGTGTCGTCAGTCTAAGGACAGCCTAGTCCAAGACACGGTTAAACATGAAGAAATATGTTACCCACTAACTGGACTCTCCTGCAAGCCTACCTCCCTCCTATGTCCCCTGGGAAGTCAGAATAAAGGAAGAACCACTTGCTTCTTCAGGCAGGACCACGTGCGGTACACAGACACCAATGGTCCTGCTCCTCCAGGTTTTCACTCGGCACAGGGAGCGGAGAGCAGCTCTTCATTAGGCAGAAGCTCCAAATATTTCTAGTCCAGAGCAAATACAGCATCCCCATCCCACAGACATGACACACGGTTTGGTCCTGGATCTGGCTGGTGTGCAGCAGTCAGTCAGCAAAAACGACTGTGGTGCATCGCTGGTTGCACACGCCCAGCGTCAGGGGGAGCGCTTGAAGCATGAGGGATTTCTTAATCCTGTCTCCACTTGGACGAAGCTACCAAGAGAATAAGGAAACTGCTGTCAGCCCTGTGCCTGTCACAGCACAGACAGACTAGCTCGTCCTCTTCCTTCTTTTTTTGGCTGTTCCTTCTCCTGCAGCCTAATCTAAGGGCTGCAGAGCTTAACTCTGGACTCAGCACTCAATATAAGACAGAGGTCTGAATCTCCTTCGATTTTTATCGCTTCAGTGGGAATAATTACTGTGCCAGAGGGACAAAAATCCTTTAAATAAAAAGAAGTTCTAATTTTTTTTGTTTGTTTGTTTACTATCCTCGAATTGTGTTAGCATTGAATGTTAATGGTCACGTCTGGAGTAATAGAACTCACCGCCTAGGCCTGCGCTAGCCTATTACTGCACCAATATCAGAAGGAAAGATCTGAAAAAATTGCCAAGGGAGATCAAGACCAGACTGGAGACAAAAAAGTTGAAACAATGAGGCTCATTGTGATGGTGACTTTATTATTGCACTTCCTCCTAAAGTATGCTTCTCCCATGAAACTTAAACACCAACAGAGAAATATTTCCTCTAACAGCCTCTTTGGCAAAAACATGCTGCTTTTCCACAGCTGAGAAGAATATGTTCAATGCTCAAGGAAATAATAAAGAGGTGAAGGGCACATGCAATGGGAGTCCTGATATACTTCACTGCTTGAACCTGCATGTGCGTTGCCTTCACCCACAAGTTCTGTTCACCCTCTGCTCAGGCTTTGCCTAGCAAAGAAGTCCTGGCAGCCAGCCCAAGGCCCTTGCAAGCGACTGGTGGAGAGTGACTTGCCAGGGAGGGTTTTGTGATTTAAGGAGATCATTTATTACCTCCTTGACTTTAATTGGGTTGATTTATACCACTGAAGGATTTGGACCATGTACACGTCTGAAAAGTGTTTGTAATACCTCTGATTTAATGATGGTTTATAGCCTGATCTTGCTGACCTTGATACCCACACTGTGGACTGTGATGTATTCAAGGTGCCCAAGCACTTTGCTTCGGTTTGGAGGAATTTCAGTAGCTGTATTTGAAGCTCCGTTGGGTGGCTGAAATACCGTATCTTTGGATTTTCCTGCCTCACATCAGAGAACTTTGGCACTCTAGTGCTAACAAATTACTACATCGTCGCTTCTGAAACTCAGCTGTACAAGTATGATGTAGTAGGCAAAATCAGAACTGCGTAACACCTCCTGGAAGATGGATTCAAGTTACGATATTAGTGTCATGTAATTCTTTCTAGGTCAACTTTGGATGGCATTTGTGCATTTGTAATATGGGAATGTCTGGCTAAAAATGAAGCCCTGGACTTTTAAATGACTTGGCGTACCCTTCTGGGCCTGAATGTCAAGTCTAGCTAAACACATTTTCAGGGATTAGATTTGAGTTTTCAGTCTTGAAAAAACATGTTGTATTATCAATGTATTTTATGCTTTTGTTTCCTGGGGAATTTGGAATGCTTTGCCAGCGTGATATTTTACCTTCTAATGCTTCTGAAGAGGTAAATTCTTCAAAAGAACCATTGGGGTTTTTTTAATTGTTTTTTATTTTATTACCTTTGAGTCTTACACTGTACTTGTTCACTCTGAATGGACCACACTGTAAAGAAGCACAAAACCTATTTAATATCTGGCTCAAACACTAACTTTGAAACTCCATCCAATCTGTTCAGACCAAAAAATCTTATGAATTCATTTTCATTTTCAGATCCTAAATACGTTTGGTTATATTATACCAGACCTTTGTCTTTGGTGACATTGGGATGGATGGAATTATCAGATGTACTGTTTACTGGAATTGTGAACATATTGTATCACGTTTGAATACCACCACTGATTTTGAAATGCTCTGGACTAGTGGCACTAGGGAGACTAATTACTGTGTGGTGATTCTAGGTGTGTCTTAATAAATACATGCTTGATTTGAGATTAGCATATTGTGAAATATTATCATCTTAAGATACTGTTTGTGGCAAATGAGGCATCAAATGTAACAAAGCTTCTCTCCACAATGTTAGAAGCATAATCTTTTCTCTCTTTCCTATAGGGTGTACTAAGTCACTGCCTGCATTACTTCACACTGAAGTTTTCTGACATTGTTGGAAAATGAGAGGGCAGCAGGGCTGCTAAAGAAGCGTGTAGATTGAATGGAATAGATAGCAATGGTATGAGTTAATTTGGCAAGAATGACTCTTCGTATAAGAAAGGATATGCCAGTGCTTGCATAGGTTTATCCTGGATTATAACATAGTTGGGTTAGTCTCTGTTTTCAATGGGATCCTTGAACAGAAAGTTGTTTTCCTTACAAGAACTAAAATGAACCATTCTTCCGAGTCTGGACATAAGTACTTTTGAAATCTGCACAACTCTGCTTACCTGTCCTTTTTGTTTAGAGAAGAGCTTTTCTTTTTGCATGACTGGGTTTCTATTAGCAAATATCACCATCTTGCCAAAAGAGAGGGTTCAAAATTCTCCCTTGAATTTCTCCCGTGAGCATAAGCACCTGTCACCCATGCACAGCACACAGCGTGTTGAAGTGCCTGTCACCCCGAGGACTCTTCCCTTCTGTGTGGAGAGAGGTGGCACATGAGAAGCGCTTGCAGAAAGCTGTGCTGCGGTCTGCAGCTGAAGTTTTACATCCCACTGAGACAGCAGAGCTGCCCACGGCTGTGAAAAGGGAGCTAGTCCCACTTCTCCTGCTGCTGTCCATGCCAACTTGCCACCTCGCTTGCACAGCCAGCTCCTTTTCAAACCTTCTCCCGTGCCCATTTACTTGCCCACTGCAAGACCTGTAAGACCCGACTGCTGCTTTTGCTCAGAGAGGAGCCTGGTGCATGACATACCTAGCAGAGATGATGGTAGGAACTTTGGCCAGGGGCTGCGGTGGGAACCATTCCCTTTTGGCAGCACTGAGCCATTACATTGGCTCACACCATCTTATGAAACCTTACCCCAAGACAGCTGCAAAAGGAGGAATAGCACAAGCAGGAACCTGGAAAGGAGAAAGAAAACAAGTTTCTTCCACCTCAGCCTGACTTTTCCTATGTGATATTTGGTTTTAAGAAACTGGTGAGAGAAGGGAAGAAAGAACAACAGCACTGGATCAGGTGCCTGATCAAGGTATAGCACAAAGACAAAGAGGCAGTTTAAAACCCCATGTGCCATCTCTGGCAGTGTGTCTTTTCAAAAAGAAGCTATTTGGATCTAGGAGTGAAATATAGTTGTATATAGCTGAAATATAGATGTATAGGGAGTGGGAAGCTCAAAAATGAGTCATCTGGGTGACCAA
This sequence comes from Buceros rhinoceros silvestris, assembly GCF_000710305.1. Taxonomy (NCBI): domain Eukaryota; kingdom Metazoa; phylum Chordata; class Aves; order Bucerotiformes; family Bucerotidae; genus Buceros; species Buceros rhinoceros. Next base: position 16,832 of record NW_010424855.1, read on the forward strand.
GAGCTCATGAGACTGCCCACAACACCATCCCTGCTGCAAGGGCCATGTGTGGATCCATGATCATCCCCTTCCCAGCTCATACACGGCAGACTTTTGGCAGCCTGGGAAACAGCCCGTAGGACACCCATGACTGTAAAGGCAATGGTGTGTGCTGATCTGGGGGCAGTTTCTGAAGTGCTCTGCAGGAAGTTAAGGGACAAAACCTCTGTCAGATTTAGAATTCCCTTAGACCAGAGGGATACTGGTGGTAGCTTGGCTCCTACTCCTTTACTCTAACTACTCCCCTGATATTTTTTCAGCTGGTATTGATCTATTTAAGATGTATAAAGCAAGTAACTCTATTTAACAGCCCTAGTTGTGAGCAATCAAAAGCTCTTAAAAAATCTCAGAATGTGAATCTACGATGTTTACCCTCAGGCAGGAATCCCATTAATAATGTAAGATGTCGATATGCAATTGAGCAGTAATGGTAATTTTCAGCTACGAAGGATCAATCTAACAACATATTCTAGATCTCCGTGTACTATGGAAACAGTGCTTTTCTGGGTAAATGCCATCTTTATATACAGTGAGCTCTGAAAAATTACACCCATTTCCCTCTATGGTTCATTTATAAAGCTTTCCTGAATCCTAGGAAAAGCCCTTGTAATGTGACCCGCAGCTTGCATGAGTATTATTGCCTCGCACAGCCAGCAGAGCTGCTGCTGGCTTGCCCCCTAAGCCCAATGCTTCTCAAGTGTCCAGCGGGGCGCTGGCTTCAGTGTACCTTCCTGCAAAGCGAGATCCACCCAGAGCTGGATCATCTGCTGGGTCCAACCCAGGGCACTGTTAACCCATCGGACATGGAGGGCTGAAGGGTACAGTTATGTATCAGATGATGTGCTGTTTCTGCAAGAAAATGTCTTTCAAGAGGATGCCTGGCCACTGGCATCCAGGGTCCGAGGGAACAATTCCATGGTGAGTCTGCCTGTGGGGTCAGCACCTCTGTGCCAGCCCAGTAGCTGTCACAGGGAGGACTGGTTGTGGAGGTACGGAAAATGCTCCCTCAAGCCAAGGGTGTAAACCTCTGCAAAAAGTATTTTCAGGAAGGGCAACAATCGAGAAACCAAGTAAGGAAAATACGACCGCAAATAAATCCCTCAAGAAAGTAACAGCTGTAAAAACACCCAGCCCAGTCAGTGCCCACAGGCCAGCCAAAGCAGGAGGAGCAGACTGTGCCATCTCAGGGTATCAGTGGCAGCTCTCCTGCTGCAGAGCTAAACAGAGCACTGCTTTGTCTGGAGGGTCCTAAAATCTCTGTTGATGTGTCTTCCCAGCAGGCGGACAGCGCGACTCTTGAGGTGTTGTAAATAAAATGCCATAACCTGCCCTCTGGAAGGAGAACACCATGAACTGAGCCTTGGTCTAAGGTCTTTGCTGGTTGCCTCTGGCTGGAGGACAGCGCCCATCCCTGCCTTCATCCTCCTTCGCATACTGCCGAATGCTTTCTGTGTCAGCTGTCCCTCCGGGTGGCCTTAGAGCTGTGGAAATTTTACCAGATGTGGTTGGCACTGTAACAACTAAAAAGAGCCTGCAGACAAGCTTAATAGCGTGGAAAAAAAAATAACCAGTCTCTACTGGGTTTCTCTGAATTCAGCCTCCTTCAACATGTATTATTATAACCAATTAGGCAGAGCATGCTAACAACACTCGTGTTCGGAAGTGCGGTTACTCAATGGAAAAGAAAATTTAAGTAGGATGCGATCAGAGAGCTGCAGATAAAGAGAAAAAAAGGCCAGACCAAACCAGCAGTTTTTCATCAGAAAATAGATGAATAGATTGGGTAATTTATTTTGTTGTACCTGGAACATTAATAAGTGTTACGTAGTACTACAATTCACATTTCCAGTAAAAACATACCTGATGTATTGTCCTTGAGGACTTCGTTTTCCTCCTGCCCTCAGCCCTTTCTTTGCTTGGAAGGTAAGGGTGCACAATTCACTTAAATCTTGCCAACAAGCAAGGCTTCTTCAGGTAATGCTGAAAACGCCTGAAATATGTCCCCTGAAGCAAGGAAAGGGAGGTGGGAGTCTGGTGGCCAGAGTCTCTGTGGGAACTGTGAGTCTGGCTGGGGTACTCAGCCAGGCAGTCAAATGCTGTCTTGTTGTCAGGGCTCAAGGCTATCTCCTTGTGGGGCTGGTGCCTCCACACGCACGTGTACAAGCTTGCAACCCAGCCATCAAAGCCTGCTGTCCCTTCAGGTAGGGAGGGTCCCCTGCACCAAGAGTCCAAAACAAACATAGATATTCAGTGCCCAGGGTTGTAAAAGCTGGATGGATGCCAGGGCTCAGCCAACGGAGGATCAGAAGAAGGAGAGGAATCATAGACTCATTTAGGTTGGAAAAGACCCCTAAGATCATTGAGTCCACCAAAGAGGTACAAGGTGACCTTGGTGACTGGGGACAGTGAAGGCACTGGTGGCTTTGGCACAATTGGTTGTAACCTCTGGCATCTAAGACCCACCCTCTCGAAATTTCTGGAAGGACATCTGAGCCAGCAGAGGAGCTTTAGACGAGAGCAGAGACTCACTCTGCTTGGTTGATGGCAGGTGTGATCCCAGCTCTAAGAGGCACGGCTCTGGCCTGACCATCCTGTGAAACTACATCCCCAAGCTCATAATTGCCCTTGGAAATGGAGGTCTGCGGGCAAAGGTCTCTTCTACGTCACTCTGCCATAGAAGAACTGGGAAGCACATTAAAAAGCAGTGTCTTGAACTGACAGTACCTTTTTCTTGCCTGCTGTTGGCAGGGCCCCCAGTGCGGTCAGAGGCATGACACAACTCGCCATGGAAGCGGGACTCGGGCTCTTTGTCGTGCCAATTCAGTGCTAGCAAACAGCAGAACTGCATCTCATAGTCACTATTTGCAGTTATGGGCGTTTAGCGTGTTTGGTGTCAAACGCCTGTCCATGGGCTGCCAATGCAGAGAGTGAGGGACTGAAATAAAGGCCACTGATTAGAAGTCCCCCTCAGGCCATGAATTCTGCACAACACAAGCTGGGGGATTTCATCCAGCAATTCCTGCCTCACACTCACCCCGTACCAAAATTGCAGCACACTTTCAAGCTGGGCACCTGGCTTTGAACACCTTTCTCAGGCAGTGACTTTGCTTCTCCTGTGGGCTGAAGGAACAAAATCAGGAACAGGTGTATGAGAAAATCATTGCCTCAGCAATAACCACTCCATAACCAAGCTAGTGGGAAAGAATCACGTACAAAAAAGAATCTGTAGTTAGAGATTAGAGTTGCCAATAAAAACTCCAGGCTGTGTCACTGAAGCTGTATATTATCCATGGAATTTACTGAATCTATTTGAATTTAGCAACATCTCCAGGAATATGAACGAGGCAAATAAAAGGCTCCAGAGGAGCAGTAATAATAGCAGAACTATAGGGGCATCCAAGGAGGGACTGGCAGCTCAAGGGTGAGGCAAGATGATAAATAACTGAAGACCAGAGCCCGACGGCATGTGTTTTCCCCCAGATGCCTCATGCACAGCATGGCTGCTCCCAGGAGCACTGCCTCCGCGTGAAGAGGGCAAGTGATTGCTGCCTGCACCGGGCAGGACAGGCAGTGTGCAAGGAGAAAACTGTCCCCAGGCTGAGGGACAGGGCATCACTCCCTAGAGCTGCTGGCCAACCCTTTCTGCTGGTGTCCTGCTTGCTAAAGAGTGTTTTAAATTGAAAGTATATTTCAGCCAAACCTCAACTCAAAGGAAAAAAGTAATGACCGTCCCATTTAGGAATACATTGGCTGCCAAAACATAAGCCACCTTCTGCTCTGCCCTCCTCTGAACATGTTCCATTCACAGTCTCCCATCAGCTTGCTGCACCACCCTGAACACCTCCCCTGTAATTCACCCTTCACTTTTATATAGAGATGGGGCGATAAACTTACTTTTCCAGACCACCCATAAACTCTCAGGTAACAAGTTTTTGATCTTTAAAAACAAGTACTGACATTTTCCAACTGTTCTAAAAATGGTGGATTTCATTTGTCCTAACACTGCTGCTTTGTTTAAATTTCATTTTTCTTGCACATTGCGTAGGAAAAAAAAAAGGTAGAGGATACTTAGAACTTAAGATATCAATATTCAAGGAGGGACCTGGCTGTTCAACACCAGCCCCTTCTCATTTCACTGAAGCACTCCTTCTAATTATGCCTGTTCGCTGAATTGCTTGTTTCTAAGAAATGAAAAACTTACCTAGTTCAGACCAAATAAAAAGCTCTACAAACAATTTAAGGGATCCACCAGCAGCTCAGGCTCACTGAGTTGGGGATTGTGAAATTGCAGATCACCTTTTCTTTGTGGGCACAGGGAGAGGGGGGAAAGAGCTGAATGTCAGCATTAGGGGGAAAGATGAGGCAGTCTGCTTTCCTCCCGGCCTGTCTCCTTGCCACCCAGCCTGAAAATTAAAGATGTGTTTCATAAGGGACTGTGGTTCACTTGAAGATACCTGATGGCATGAGTCAAAAGCCAGCTGAGCTGTGCCCTCCACATAGTGGGACAGGGGCTAGGGAGCAGGAGCTGGAGGAGCTGTATTTCAAGAATTAATGTTGCCACCAGGCCTCAGGAGAACTTCTCCATGTCTAACATTTCTGTAAAAGGCTCTGGTATAACAACAATTTGATGGTGCTTCAGATGTACTGCAAAGTGAAATGTCACTTTTCAGAAAAGGTGTCTTCTGCGCCATGGAAAGCTGGCTTGCACTTCAACGGCTTACCAGCCACAGCGCTCAGCTGAACCAACTGACAGCGTGTGCACATGTCTTTGGCATGGTGGTTATCCCAGGTTGCAGAGGTCCGGCGTGACACCAGCATCCTGGTGGTGCTAGAACTCGTGGCCTTCACCTCCTGATTTTGTGCCTCAGGTACCACAACTCAGGTGAAGACCAGTAAGTAGCGCTTTGCCTGCACAGTGACCAGTGGCGAGCACGGGAAAGGGGCTGGGAATCCAATCTGGCAGGCTGTTTAAATGATTTTTTCCCTGCTGATGCCTCTCTCCACAGCTGCTGCATCTGTATGAAGCCCGTGTGGATGAAAGGTGCGGTTCTCTACAACTTTCCACTTGTAGACACGTTTCTTGTCATCTCCCTTTCTTTCCCTCTCTTTCTCTGCTGCTAGCTGCTAGCTGTCTTGTATTTCATAGCTTCCCTAAGGCTGAGAGAGACACTATCCTTGCAGGTCTCATTCCTGCACAGTGGGCAGGTGAGACAATCCTAGCTGCTGGTGTCACTACCCTCACTGCTAGAGCAAAGGAGAGCTCTCCTGCTAAAAGGTTCAGCTCATCATCGGCAGGTTAAACACAAGGTCTCTGGGGCAGTAACAAGGAAATGTGTAACCGGACACTGCGCACTCCACGCCACCGCGTCTCACCTACCCTTACTGATCTGGGTCCTGCGAAGGAGAGCGTGGGAGGCCCCATGGAAGGGACTGCAGGGTGGTGGGTGGGATGGCAAAAGCTCGTCTGTTTATGTATCTCCAGTCTTTCTCCTAACTTGGTGTGTGAATGGGGACTTCCAGAGACCCACGCTTCAGGCAAGTCTGATTTTAGCAGAGGTCTAGCCTTGAGCTCAAAACTGCAGGGCAAAACCAGAGCAAAGCAGTGGCTGGCCTTCCTCGGATGGCATCGTGGGAAGAAGAGTGGGGATGCCTGAGCACGGTGGCTCAGGGCGGGTCAGTGTGTGGTCTTCCACAGCAAGAAATCTAGTTCTTGGAACCCAGTGAGAACTGGAGAGGTTTTGACACTGATACTGGAGGTTAATCTGATGTAAGGCAGGTGAACATAAACAGATCTTTGCTTTAGTGGGTAACAGGACACAAGCAGAAACAAGTTGTTGATATGAATGTCTCAAGGTATGTATCTGCCTTGACTTTAGTCTTTGGTTTTGCCCCGAGACCTTTTTAATTGCTGCCATTCTATTATATTCATATTTTTAACATTCTGACTAGCAATTCCAATTTACAGACACAAATTTATTTTCCTTGTTGGTACTTTTAGCAATTGTCTGACACTTCCCCATGGCGTGACTGGCCAATCTGCACCTACCCCGTTACTGTGGGCAAGACATTCCACAGTGACAGAGGGAATCATATGGAGTAATTTAATGTGTCCAATCACATAGAAGCATGGCAACATTTGCATCATGGGAACCTTGGGAAAAATCAAGATCTGCTATTAGATTGAAATGAATCTCCAGTGGTGCTGGATCTCGTGAAAACAAGGGTTACTCACTTAAAATACCATGTAAAACCTACTTGAAATTCTAACTGGCTTTGGTAAAAGCTGTAGGGGTTCATCTGACAGCAGAACTGGGCACAGAAAGGTGGGAAGGATGATATGGTTTGGCTGATAAGACACCGTGCCTGTACATAGCCAGAGATGGGAGATATGAAACAAGCAGGTATCGTGCTTATGCATGTGAATGACCATTTAGTCTCAATTCCCAGTCTTCTACGGCAGCACCTGTCCTTTGCATTCATTTGTGTTCATCTTCACTCTTGCTTCTTACAGTAGGCTTCCAGCATACACCAGAGAACTAGTTTAGTCTTGCTTTGCGCTAAATACATTCAGAAGTGCAGGAACAGCTAGCCCTCCATTAGCACACAGCAGACAGACGGCAGCAAATTGATAAACTCTGGTTTCACAGGCATGCTAGCGCCATCTAGAAAAACATCTGCTGACAGTCTGCATGCCCTCTGGGGCTGGGCAGGTCCCCATGGCCCTCTGCAGTACCCTGCCCCACGACCTCCTGGGGCGCATGAGGGGACAGGGACTCACTCATCTGACCCTCGGCTCATGCCACTGCCACGAGACTCACAGCTCACAGCTGCTATTTTTGCAACACGATTTAAGTGTCTTGCCGGGAGCCCTCTCTTCTCCAGGCGGAACAACCCCAGCTCTCTCAGCCTGTCCTCATAGCAGGGTACCCTCATGACAGGTTGGTAGTTCCCTGAGTCCTCCTTACCGAGCTTTGCTCCAAACCTTTTCAACTACTCCTCCAGAAATTCCTTTGTTTTCACCTTTTATACACTAGGAGCATTAGATAACGGATCCCACTACTTAGTGCCTGAAATATTTCCTGAAATACGAGCAGCTGACATATGCCTCAGTTACTAATGGTTTACTCATGAAAGTTATTATTTATACTTTTTTTTGAGAAGCTTGCTTAGCTATGGCTAGACAGTGAGTTGAGATCAAATATAATTTTTCGCCCTTCTGCTCTGTCAGACACAGTAAGTGGACCCTTGGCGTCCGACTTGCACAAAGAAGGTCCTTTGGCTTCCCCTGAAACCTCCGTGGACAAGGCTGCTACCTCCTGGCCAGTGGAGCCTTCTGTAATACAACATCTACAGATGACAGGACACCTTGGTAACCCCCTTCTAAACAGTTCTTCAGTATTCTCTCGTACAGCATGACACAGTTCTGGCTTTGCAAAATCTTACTGCTGCCCTTGCACCTAACAGCTTCTGGTCCTTCCATCAAAACCAGTGGAAGTGCAGAAGTGTCACATACTTTGTGTTTACCTTTTTGGGAATTTTGATGCTCTACTCCCCTTTAAGATGTTAACTAGAACTCCTTTAAAGCTTTTATGGCCCAGGAGGGATTGCTTTTGATACCGAAGTCCAGCTGTTTACCTTGGCATTGTAGCCTTACTTCCACTCTTCACAGCTCCCTCTCTTCCTTTTGTAAAGGGTTCTTTGTGTTGATTCTAAGAGCTCAGCCTAAGGGAGCTCTCACAACAGGGAAAAAAAAAAAGAGTGCAGATAGCAAAGACTGAGAGCAGAATTAGTAATTTTAATTTAAAAATATTACTTTTGTCTTCTTGAAGCTGTCTCCTATCCAAGCAGAATAGGGTCAGCAGATAAAACACCGAGACAAAACATAAAATAAATCAAATCCTCATAAAGCATGGGAATGCAAAATCAGGCCATCCAAACAATCATAATTCTTCTGTGGTGACACTATGCCGGAACGATATGATCACAATCAAAGCTTTTAAGTAACGGTGACCATAGATTAGACTTGATTAAAGTTTAAGGCATGTTACATTCATTTCCATCTACTTTCTATGTCCTCCAGGGACACCTACAAACTAAAGCATTCATACTCAGAGGGCTTTTCTGAAAGAATTGTCCTTAATCTTTCAGTTGTTGAATAAAATCACTGTGTGGAACATGCATCTAACAATTCATCTTTTACTGATATGGCTCACAATAAATTGTCTGTTCCCAAAGTTGTAAGACTGAGGAAGCTATTATGAGACCAGAGCATTTTATTTCAGATTAAACCATGCAAATCTCAAGGAGAGAGGAGGCTGGCAGGAAGAAAAGTCCCCTGATATATATCTTTTAATTAACGTAGCAAAACATCCCTTTCTGTATGCAGGTAAATCACTTATGCACAATTCACTTGGGTTCCTCATCCTTATCACTAACCCTTTTTTCCCCACAAGTTTGATTCATTCTGAAAAAAAATCGAACTAGTGCAGTATATTATGCGAGGGAGTTCAGGATGTATAGCATCGAGGGGACAACAGGCATTTAAATTCCATTAATTCTTCCACAAAGTGACAGTATGAAGATGACTCTATTTGTCTGACCCAAGTTTTACAGTATTCATTTAAAAGATCCAAGTTTATTTTAAGGGGTTTTTTGTTTTGTTTTGGGGGTTTCGTTGTTTTTTTTTTTTTTTACAATGCTGAGTTAGGAGCCCTAGATATGTAAATCTCTTAGGGCCTTACCTGACTGGTCAGCAAGCCAAACGCAAGAGATCACTCCATTTTCTTTGCATCATGATCCTTTCCCCAAAGCACGAAGCAGAAGCACAAGTTCAGGCCCAGTTCAGCCAGTGCCTTTGTGGGCAACTAACGTACCAGCAGCATGAAGTCACCTACTGCCTGCATCTTCTGCAGCTCTCAGAGCCTCTTCCAGCCCTCCGTCTTGGCCCATGGCCATGTAGAAAGGCTGACATACTGAAGCAAGCTACTGAAAATAAAGAGCAACAACTTAACTGTAGCTTAAAAAGCGATGTTACTGTCAATATCCGTAGGACTACATTTGATTAGCAACCTGAGGAATTGCCTCGAAACTTCTTTTGTGGGATAGGTTCAGTGCACAGGTGCACAGTCCATAGAGCAGAGTCCTATGGAACTCAAATTACTACATTGCAAAGAATTTCAGACACAGTTTTCGCTCCTTGTCCTCACTAGCAGGGAGCTAAAATTTGGATGGAGGTTAGATTTTCACCCCAACAACTGGAAGGAATTTTGACTTCTACAAAGAGTCCATCCATCTGACCAGGATTTCTTCCACACTCTTTGTTACTGCAGCCTCTGAGAATTCATGACGTTGTGTTAGATGTGTAGTATGAGGAGTCTTTAAAAACAGTTCGGTGAACTACCAAGCTGTTTCGGAGATGACAGCAAAGCCAGCAGTCCTTCTCAAGGACGTTAAGCCACAATGTTTACTTGTGCTTCTCAGATAAGAGCTGGAAATGTAAATGCTGGTACCTGTTTTTTAGAAGTTTGGTATGAATCACCTTTTGTTGTCTTCCAGCAGAGCGGCAAGAGCAGAGGGGGGGTGGGTGAGGGATGGTAACCACCGCTGGCAAAGCTGTTTGTTTGTAAAGCAAACTGCAGGATCGGTTTAACCCAGTAATCAGGCCTCACACGTCAACAACCAGAATCCTACAACTGGGGAGTGCCACCAGCCCTCCACGCTCCTCTCCTGGCCAGTAACATAGCTCCCCTGCTGAGAGAGGGGACAGAGGCACCTTGGCTTTTTTCGACTGTCAACGACAATAAATGCTTACTGGGAAAGTAATCCAGGCATCCTGAACTCAGGAGAAAACCTTGTGCTGCCTTTCAGCACTTCCTGTGCACAGTTTGCTCTTCCTTACTGCGTCATTCGTCCTGCTTGTCACTTCTGGGACTTCAGGAACACCTGGGAAAGTAAGAAGCTGCGTGAAGCATTATTAGCTGGATTATTTTTTGACACTGCATTGAATCCTTGCACTACTTCTGATACTGAGAAGCAAGAAATTATTAGCTCTTTTGAACTATGGCTAGCAGAAGGGTTATTTTTTGTTATGTACACAGAGCAAACAGGCCGTGAGGACAATACGTCATCTAACTACAGTGACAGAATGCCCTCCAAGGATATTCACATTTGGTTTTAAATGTCTCTGTTACAGAGAGCTTTTTTTTTTTTTGTATTTTACTCTGTGAAATGGCTTAAATATATTGTCTCTCTCTTTCATTGTTATTACAATGTAAAAGATTAACTAAAAATATCCTACCAAAGAAATGAGACCGTCGGAGCAGCCCAATTCAATTGTATTTGTTCTGCACACTCCACAAAATTAGGACACAGTTTATCAACAACTGTGCTTAATTAGTAAGAAACGTATTTAAACCTAATGGTACACAAGGACAGCGTGGCTCCTGCTTAATGGAAACAGTAGTTCTGCTTAATTGGGATGGTCTCGGGTGATGGAATGGTTGAAACTGATGCTTTGCTCTGCTGTCTCAGGCTCACGGTGGTTCTCTCTCTCCGACCTGCTGCGAACACTTCGCAGTTGGAGCTGACATAGCACCCAGAGGGCTCCCTCACTGCCCTCTTTTACCTCCTGACTCGTGCCTTCAGTGCCAGCTGCCCTACTGCAGAACAAAACTGACATCTGAGGGTAGGGATGTCTTGGGTGTAAGGTCTGCTGACAGCTCCCTTGACTTGAGTGTTGAAACGGCAATTTCTCAGTAGCCGGAAGGACTTTCTCATCAGCTCAAGGGTTCAGCGACACAACATGGACTTACCTGCAGCACCTATCACAGACCAGCAGTGATGACAGCTGCCTGAATATTCTCAACAAGAAGTCTGAGAAGTTTGCGATTGCTGCTGCTGTGACTTGATCCTCAGCGAACACCTGCTGAATTTATATACTACATTAATGGTACCGTACCTGACAGCCACTCACTACCGGTGGGAAATGAGCTAGAAGCCTCAGCTCAGTTCTTAGAAGAGCCTTCCTCCTACTCAAGCCTTTTGCTGGCAGCCTCGGAGGGAAAGGGTCACTGAGAGATTCAGGCGTTTCCTCAAACCTGCAGAGGATCTCCCCAGAGGACAGCACTGTCCTCCTGCCAGGCAGTATAAGGAAGGTTGTGAACCAGCCCATCCAGCCCACAGGAATAACAAAAATCGGCTCAAAGGGTGACAGTTTCCTGTGGCCGTTACATTCAGTGCAAATAACTAAGAAAGGAGGATTTGTAAAGACAGCATTTTAGAGAAGATACCAAAAGCAGGACAAAGTTTGTGCAGCACGCAGCGCTTGGCAGTGCGTCATTACAACGTGAGAGGGCGTCGCTTCCATCCACAGAGAGCTCAGCGCCACAGCAGAGTCTCTCACATCTAACCGAAGTAATTAATTGTGCCCATCGACTGAAACTACACCTGTCAGACGGTACTGCGCCAGTCCGGTCAATCCTCGGGGTCAGGCAGCAGGACAACGCTGCAGGGAAGATAACGCAAGTCTTGGGGAAACGTGGAAAGGGATGTAACTCCAGGCTGCTTTGCCAACCAGCAGCCGTCTTGAAAAAGACTGAATTGTGAGAGAATGCAGCCAGCCTTTGGGAACTGAAAATACATTTATTTTAGGGCAGTGTAAATATTGCTCTACTGATCCATCTTTAGCTGAACTTTCCTACCATGCCCCTTTGCACCTTTTTTGTTTTCTTGCAGCTTTTCACATTCCAAATGACCTGCAAAACCAATGCAGACACTGGATGAAAAACGCTCGGTTTGAAACAAGGTCAGTGCTAGTTCCTAATACAAAGTTTCACTGGAGTTTCTGTAGTACAATCCTGCTAAGTATCGATGGTCTCAGCATAGGCTGGTGGGAGGGCAACAGAACGGCTGAGGCAGAAAAGACCAGAAACGGCAGGATTAGCCGCAACAGCAGCAAGTGGAAGGAGAGAGGAGCAGGAAAGAGCGGTAAGCGCCGAGGAGAACAGAAAACCAGAAGGCTTTAGAGAGAAGAGGAACAGGGAAGAGCAAGGGAGTAAGAGAAATTTCACACCGACCCCAATCCACCTGAGGAGCAGGAGACACAATTCACAGGGTGAAGGTGGCTCAGTGTAACGCGACAGTCTGTAGTGATGGGAAGCACATCTGCACATGCATTTGGTGTCCCTGCTTAGAAGTAAAACAGGACTTCCACTGTGAGTATGTCTGTCTGGCAGGGAATAGCCAAGCAAGGTGATGTGGCGCACCTTGGGGCTTTTCTGCACATCTTCAGAAAACACCAAGCCCTTTCAACTACCTCATGTTCAACTGGTTCCAAAGCCTTGTCTTCCCTACTTCCAACAGAAAGACCTGCTGGAATACATCAGTGAAAAAGCAGCACTGCTTCAGTGGAATAGTTCTACTGTCCAGGAAGCAAAACAAAACAGTAGCAAACTTTAAGAGAACGCTGTGTTCCAAAAAACCCAACCCTGGCCTCCCACATTCTTATAAGACTCTTGTCTGACCCACCGGGTTCCACAATCTTCACTTCCATGGCCTTCCTACTGCTGGTCCCATCCCCTTAGCATTGCAGCGAAGACCCACAGCGGGATGCGGAGATAGAACCTGTCCAGCGTGAAGGCTGGCCCCTCCTGCCGCGCAGGTGAAGGAGACAAGTCTGACCGAGCTTTGCTATAAAGCTAGGAGACAGGGGATGTGGGTACCTAACCTAACGTGTAGCACCTCAGCCACAGCCAGTGTGTGTTTGTACGAGGTGACCATGAAGAATGAAAATGCTAACCCTGGAACGGCTGCAGTAACGCTTTGAAAGCGCTGTAACACAGAAGATCTTTCTGCTGATAACACACATGGAATAATTTATACCCATAGCATAAAAGCACAAAAACTGAACGAGACCAGCTCTAGACTATACATTTTCAGATAAATGTCTGGGTCTGGGAGTGACCGCAAGCATAAAAAGAGTGGAGTCAGTCAGGAGGAAGGTTAAACGCCGTTTTGGCTCTCCTGCGGTCTGTGAAGATCCACTATCAGAACTGTAATTTGGTTACCACTACAACAGTTTCAGGCTTCCTAGCAGCAGCTTGCTGGAGCTGCCGACGCTACAAACAAATTTTTTTTTAAGCTATATGAATGATCATTAAAGATGATTGCTAAAGAAACAAACTATCAAAGTTGTTTCATTTATTTCTTAATATCACAGCTGTACAGTTTTCATACATACAGCAGGAGATGCACATTGGTTACACAATGGCATCTGGCTGCATTTCCAAGTATAATACAGTAAGTGCAACTCCACTTAAAAATGTACATTTATACAACTTAAACAAATTAAGGATGGCTACACTACTATGTGTGACAGTATAAAGCTTCGTTTATGTTAAGTCTTATTACTAAACCACTTCCTGGTTAAATATAAAACATATTCAATCATTTTAAAACGGCCTTCGCGGTACTTGGCCAGCATATAAAATATTTGTTGTGTAAAATTTAACCATTAACTTTTATTTTTTTAAAAAATAATCCTCTAAGCCTATTTAAACATTTGCTATTGAACTGTTATACTGACACTTTGTAGCAGGAACCAAATTTTACCCTCGTTTTGTTTGCTCTTGCACTGTTGTCCACCGAAAGAAGTTACATTTGTAACGTATTGCAGCTTTATTCAGATACAACCAGATAGCTAAACTATTTAACAATTTTTCTCTAAAAGGTAAATAACATTTTTCATTAAAGAAAACAAAATTACATTTCAGAGATATTTGTCATCAAAATTTTAATGGGTAGAGTGCTAACAGCACTGGAGAAAAAAAGAAAATGAAAACAAGTATTCTTTTTAAGACCCACTCAAATATTCGGTTTAAAGTCTCATAACTTTACTTTCGGAATACATTGGTCCACAGACCGCACTCTTGTTACAGTTTAACAAACGAAAAACAAAATTGCTTATTGCCGTCCCTATAACAGGAATGGTTCAGTTTTAAACCTCCTTTAAAAATATACATTTTACAATCCTTTCACCTCAACAAAGGTGACACTGACAATAAATACACTGGTTTGGTGGTTCTGTCTTTCTTTGCTGTGAAAAGTCTACAAACTACCTGTTGTAGGCCCTTTCTTTTTTAGACTTCTCCAATGCCTTGTCCATAGTTTTCTCGTTTTCTCCTCTACATTTGGGGCAGTACCATTTGCCCTTTGGTTTATGATTGAGTCCCACACAGGAAAAGTGAAACCACTCAATGGGGCACTCATCGTTATCGCATCCTATCATTTCTCCATAGGAGACTTGGTTGCACAAGCAGTATGTTGGCTCGTTAGGGTCAATAGGAAGATCCGGGGGAGAAGCTTCCCGCTCTGCTTTGGCCTTGGATCGTTTCTTCTTCTTGGACGTTTTTGCTTTCTTTTCCTTTGGAGTTCCTGAGGTGATGTCATCGTGATCGTGATTATTTGAAGCATTTTCTCGATTCTCGTTGTTCCTTTGCCGCCTCGATCTCTTATTGTTGGGCTTTTCGGCCTGTGCGATTGTCTCGTTCTTTGACTTGTCTTGGCTGGCTTTCCCACTGTTTCCAGTCGTATCGTTGGTTTCTTGACAAGTCTCAAACAGTTCCACATGGCTGTCCACTTGCCTGGTTCTGTTCTCAACAAGCTCTACCATCTGACTGACGATTTGAATCTTCTCATCCCCTAGTTCCTGACTCCGGATCAAGGCTCTCTGTATACAGTGCAACATCCTTCTCTTCTGCACGGCATCTGTCTCTCGTTTAAATTTTTCGTAGTAATCATCCAGGTCCTTCAGAATCTCTGCAAGGAAGAAATAAAAACTATAAATATCTTTGACAGAGTGAATGGTGAAACAAAGCCTTCTCATATTGTTCCTTCCACGCCGCAACACTGTTTCGTAATGCACAAAGCTGATCAAAGACAGATTCCCTGAAGCTGGTGTCTGACAAGTGGCTCATGACTCCAGTGGATTGATTTTGGATAGCTGAAGTAGAATGTAAGTGCTGATTTAGGAAAAAAAGTGACTAATTTTATGCATATTTACAATTCTTCCCTTTAAAATTGTCGGTAATTTAAAAGAACTAACTAAGCAAATTAACACATGCCATCAAAAAGTTCCAAACCCTACCCTGTAAATTTAGGGGGGGGAAATAAGAGATTGTTTTGCTGGACATTTTCTATATAACAACATTAATATTTTTAGTGAATGACAGAGTGGGAGAAAGAAAGTGGGAGAGAAGGAAAGCACAAACCATTGTAGAAATCAGATGTTGAGTTACTTAATAATCACTGTCTCTCTTGATAGCTGATGCAGAAGAACTCCAAATACATGGGGCTGGACCCTAAGCTACAGCAAGGTTCATCCAACACTGCTGAGTTACACGTGCTGAACACGTGAGGCCACTCCAATCCCTAGGACTAAAGAATTAGGATTACGATATCCAAGATGTCTAAATTATTTCCTCTGTACACTTTCTGTAAAATACCTGTTGCTTACTTTCTAAAACAGAGATACAACCTTCATTAAATATTTACTGCACAGAAGGAGATGAAAAAGGGAGATGATAACATTACAGATGATACGCAACAACTGGAGCAGCTAGAGCTTCCGACTTAAAATGCTGCCACTGAAAATGTGTTACCTCTTGAACTGCACCTCAAGGACGGTTCCAATAATTTATAAGAAAAAGCAGTGCACACAAGTGTTTGAAGTGTTAAGAATGGCTCTAGAAACCTGTTTTTAAGCAGATGTTTTTGAGTTTTACTACGCTACTCAAACGGACAGGACACTCTCCATTTTCATACTAAATCCTCAAAAACATGCAGAATGTTTTTCCTGCATCTTCCTTCTTCTCTGGTTTTTCTCCTTCTCACAGGTTAGAACATGCTGCCTTAGAGGAGCAAAATATACTGAGATACAAAATCTAACCTCGATTCACCTAACGGAAACCAGGATTGCTTATACACCAAATGGCATTACCAAAACTTTTCAAAACTTTTTTTTAATGAGAGTATGTGATACACATGCAGCTAATAGTTACCCTATGATTTAGATTTTGCCTTGCCTGGGCAGAATTTTTGAAGACATGTGTTCCTAATTTCTAGTAAAGGCATGGAAAGTTTATGCAAGCCTGACTTTAGTTTATAAGAGCTGCAGCCCACGCTTCTCACATCAGTTAAGCCTGATCTGTCAGCAGGCACCCATCTGACCAAATTTAGTATTTCAATATGTTATTAACTATCTTAAGCAAATGTTTTTTCTTCTAATTAAAAAACCTCCAAAACAGAAAAATACCCCAAAAAATACCACCACATAACAAAACCCCCAAATGTACAGAAGATTAAGCATTCAGGAAGACTAAAAATCCAGCATTAGTTCTTTTCATTGGCTGGAATTTTACATTCTAAGTTTTGAAGCTTACCTGATGCCATTGGTTTAACACCCCTTAATCTAGTAGGTAGGCATCTTTCATGAAGAATACTCTCTCTCTCGATACCATAAAATAATCAGTGACTCAAAAACTGAAGCCTACGATAACTTCATTTCTAGTACTGCATATGCACACCAACACCACCGCATCACACCACCTCCTGACACAGCTGTATTATGCAGGAGAAAGAGCTGGCTGCAACGATCTCGAACTCTGCAAAACCCTGCCGAGCGTGCCCTTGGGCACTGACACATTTAGTGTGTGAGACACCGTGCGAGGTGTCTTCTCGCAAACACAGGCAAACAGAAAGAGCTGCTTAGCATCAGTGTCGGGAACATCTTATTCAGGTAGTGCACCAGCCAAAAGAAACAGCTTGAACGCTCTCTGCTACAGCTCAGAG
>NW_010424855.1:33750-34199 GCF_000710305.1 Buceros rhinoceros silvestris
GTAGTGTCGAGAACTTTTTATTCGGGTAGTGCCCCAGCCAAAAGAAACAGCTTGACAGCTCTCTGCTACAGCTCAGAGGAGGGCTGCGCCACCGTTCCTCACACCAGCACGCTCAGCTGAAGTCGCCCATACTGAGGCTGCGTTTATAAGAACTGCAGAAAACTGCTTTGCTTTCCCGGGCGTGCTCTAAGAGAAACACCAGAAAGCAGAGTTTTGTGCTGTTTGCGTGTTATGCAATTGTCCCCCAGCTGTGAATTCCCACCCCCAACAGCACAAACGCCATTCAAATGTACACCGCGCCCCCCCGATCCCCCCCCAAAAAGGTGTAAAGAGGTGTCGTATGTTGTGAAAGCTTTATTCCCGGGACAGTTCCGCAGCCCCCGCGGGAGCCGCGACCCCGTCGCAACGGCTGCACTTCCACGCACCCCGGTGTAAGAGCCCCCTCCCAC
>NW_010424856.1:0-21314 GCF_000710305.1 Buceros rhinoceros silvestris
TGCAGTATTTATTCTATAAACACAAGATAATCAAGTCACTGTTACTGTGATAGAATTTGTCTCTTCATAAAGCAGAGCCATAGCAGTTATATGCATTGTGCAGAATGTGCTGCATCTGCTCATATTACTTCCAGGGCTCACACTGGCAAATTTTTATTTTACTTTTCTCACTGATTCAAATTATTGTTTTCTAAGCCACTATGTCTTAACTTAGGGGAATATTTTACTCCTTTAAATCATAATACTGGTTCTACTTTTAGAATGCATAAATGATTAGAAGAGTAATGTCATAGGTATTAACAAAATATAAAATGGGCAGTCAGAAACATAAGCAAAATAGTCCTCAAGCACAGCATGTAGACTTGAGTTCAATGTTTGTTAATTATATTATGCAATATTTAATTCAATATTTTCTGTGATGCTCAATTTCAGATTTTTATGGAAAGTAAACATTCAGTGTCAAAATGCAGTCGCAGTGTTTAGTGGTCATTATTTTTCACAACTGACACCAGAACTAACACAGATTAAACTATTTGCAAAACTTCATCCCTGCTGGCACAGGATCTCTTCCTTTACTTACAAATTGTCACATTGCTGAAATAAAGATCTCATGAAAACAGGACAGAAATGACTATAACTTCCAGCTTTTGCTGAAACCTGAACACCTAGAACCTGTTAAAAAGTACTATAAAGTTTTTCAGGCAGAACATGACTGTAGGTGACCCAAAAATCTTCTTTCACTGAGGCAGTGAACTTCTTATGGCTTGCTATGAGCTCTTAGTTTCTGGGCATCCTAGTGCCAAGAAAAGAGAGATCTGTTACTGATGACTCTTTGATATAGTGTTTCCTCCAACTACTTCTGCTGTGGTCTTCTAAACAGTAGAGCTCATCTTATAAACTGACACCTTATTTCCAAACCATCAACAGTTTTCAGATCATGACACAGTATTGAGAGAGCCCCGAACCAGCTACTCTAAACAAAGCATTTATGTTTTTCCTAGCATCTAACATTTTGTATGAACACATACAGATACACCCCCTAAACATGCATATCATTAAGCTTTCTGGGGACTATCCCTATAAAACTGCTAATATCAATACACACTCAGTTAAGCCTGCAACATTTACAGAGCTCCCAAAAGTTCAGGCAAAAGTCTGGCCACCTCTCTGGCTTTATATTTATTTTGGAGGTGTACTACAGAACACTGCCTGTCATTTCCTCCTTCGCCCTCACCCTTTTACTCTCTGCATTCAATTCCTTCCCAAGATTGATTCTTCAGAAAGAGTTAAAATAAAGAACAGTACAAGGCAATAATTTTATCCCTGGCTGCACAATCAAAAGTCAGTAGCTTATTCACTTGCACATATGCCAACCAGGAAAAAAAAAAACATAATAGAACTGACCGTAAGCATAAAACATAACTAGAAGTATTCATACCATGTATGAAAGAAA
Source organism: Buceros rhinoceros silvestris (assembly GCF_000710305.1). Taxonomy (NCBI): domain Eukaryota; kingdom Metazoa; phylum Chordata; class Aves; order Bucerotiformes; family Bucerotidae; genus Buceros; species Buceros rhinoceros. Next base: position 1,454 of record NW_010424856.1, read on the forward strand.
CATTTCACAGAGGCAACTGAACCTTTATATTTTATTTGCAGCTTTATTTTAAAAGAACAATAGTATTTTTTACACTATTCATATAAACTTGCAATTGTCATTTACTAATCTCAGGAAAAATACTTTAAGGTCTACAGGTGACCAACATTTTTGGAAAGTAGTCATAATTTTGTGTTCATGAAACTATATAAAAAACTTCTAAAATAACACAGTTTTGTATTTTTATACCAATGCAGTTAATAATGAGCAAACTCTTTAGCCAGCGTTATAAAAGACATCATCTCAGACACCACAAGACAGTAGCATTTCTGAATATTACTGGTACTTCCTTTCTTCTCCAGTGTTCCAGCACACGTAATTTTACAGTAATCTGATTTTTAATCACAGAATGTGTGAGGTTGGAAGAGACCTCTGGAGATCATCTGGTCCAACATCTGTACTCCAGCAGAGACGCCTAGAGCCAGATGGCTATTTAATATCTCCAACCATAGCCTTAATAAAATAATAAAACAGTCTTAATGAACTGGGAGAGATGGAAAGCATATAAGGAACTAAATGTGAGAAGGAATGACTTGTACCTACACAAAAAGGAAAATAAGTATTTAGCAACTTTTTGAAGAGGAGGGTTTACTGGTTAAAGTGAGCAAAGCAAAGGACGTGCCTTTCAAAGGTGTACAAGCAGACCAAGGCTTTCATTCTCCAGCATGCCCTGTAAAGCAAGTTCAAAACCACTGAGGTTACTCTGGGTACAAAGTACAGTGACCAAGATAATTCAACCTGCATCAAAACGTGTGTTTCTGCGAGGTTAACATTGTGGGCATCACTTCCAAAACAGCTCAGAGCACAGACAAAGGAATTCAGCTGTGTTTGCATTCATCCAGGAAGATACAAGCAAAAATGCTAAAACGTAATAGCATGCAAGCTGCCTCGGAAAGTGTCTAGCTCTTCCTATAATGATAAAGCTTTCAAATTTGGGTGCTTTGAGTTGCACCTAAATTAGATGTCCAGAGAATGAGGAAGTAAAAGTCCTCTTTAAAAGGACTTCATTTTAGCATAGCTCTCCTTTCATTTTCCCTGGCCCAGCAAAGTGAGAGTATGAGCAAACACAAGCAGCAGAGCAGCAGCATAGAAGGTAGCTTTGGGTGCAGAGCTCACAGTGCCTGAACACTGAACTGAATGCTCCTTTCAAGGTGAGAGAAGCAAATAAGGCAGCCGGGATTATGGAACACTTTCACACACTGACAGGAATTGGTGGACTGCTGAGGAGGCTGTGAAATACATGTTGCTGGAAGCTTTTAAAAAGAAATAAATAGCTCAAGTGTGCCCTAAGTTTCTGGCTGGGATATTTCCAATAGCTTGTTATGGACTTACTTTACGACATTATACCATGACTCAAAAACCAGCCATCCAGTCATGAGGGACATTCACAGGTCATGTATCTTCATGCAGACACAAGGACTGGTCATGTAAGTTGTTCTCATAAGCCATCTCTGTTGGTGAGATAAATATCAGGAATACTTTATTTACAGTTGACTTTCTTTTAAAGTGAAGATGTACTAGATAACTTCTTGGGGCTGCTCCCTACCCGATGCTTTGTAATTTTTATTCAAAGACAGGAGGAATTTTATCTCAGGACTAAAAGTAATCTGCTCTACATGCGTGAATAAGGTCTAGGTGACCTGCCAAAATTCAAGATCTGTAAGGTTACTGTGGTAATAGAAACAGATGGCAGAGTCAGGTATTTTTCCATGCATTTCCACCTGCTCCACAGTTCAAAGCCTTTAGTCATCTCTCCCTGTATCAACCTCTCTTTCCTGCTTTTTGTTTCTCCTTAGGTACTTCCCATGCTCATATCAGACTTCAGCAACTTGTCTGTTTTGCTGCATTGTTTCTTTCTTGTATCAGCAAACATCCAGTTCAAAACAATATCAATAGCATCTCTCTATTTGTAGTTTAAAATTCCTGTATGGATGACTGCTTCAGTTTTGGAGGAAGACATACATTAAATTTTGAAAATAGTATTACCTAAGAAACTTTCTTTCATAAAAGTATTCCACCAGGGACGGTACAACAACCTTGAACAACATTGAACAAATGACAACAGTTGAACCTCAGTGTTTAAACCAGAGAAATCCACCATTAGAAAAAAATAATTTAAAATATAATTAGAATTTTTAGTGCAGAAAAGCTTTTAAATATATAACTTATGTGCCTACATCACAGACAAGTGTGAAGCAACAGTGATCTATAGAATAAAACTCTTAACAAAATTGAGGGACTGAATATATCATATGTAGATCAAAACATTTCTGGAAACAGGAAAGAAGCCCTATAAAAGACAAAAAATCCTTAACACATTAATGATATCAACAATAAATAGAAAGGATATCAATTTCTTTATTCAAAACCTGGAATCCTTCTAGCTGCAAGGATATAATGACTTTTATTTGCTGATAAACTGTCCCTTTTTACGATCTGAAGAAAGTAAGTGACACTTACATGCTTTTACCATGCTCGAAGCAGAAAGAAATCACCGCTGGGAAGAAGGTCAGGATAAAATGTGTTTGTATGTGAATTCAGGTGCTGCAGCCACGTTTACACAGAAGTGTACATACACACTACATGTGATTAAGCTTGTATATGCTCGATGCTGCTTTGTGTTAAGCTTGTGTATCAGTAAAAAGGACAGAAAGAGATACCTGTGGTTTGTCTGTAAGCAAACTATTTGGCAAAGACATGCCTCCTGTCATCTTTGTGAAGCAGCTCTAGAGATTTATACTTTTAGAGCTGATTGTCACTGATTATTTTTTCCAATATAACATCTGAGTGCTGATCCAATTCTGCAGTCTGCTCGATATTTTGTACCTGCAATTTCCACATTTTATACCACCAAGGCCCCTGCCCGTCCTGGGGTCATGCACGTGACAGTCTTGCAGCAACTCCGAAGAATGCTTCTCTCTGCCTGACATGCTGCACACAGTTTCATCATTCTGCCGTCCCCGTTCACGATTTCACTTGCACAAGAACCATTCCTACCTATGAATATGTTTTTTTGAGTTGAAACGCAAGTTAAATATTCAAAATATGCCCCGCGAGACCAACTCAAGGAAAGAATACTTAAAGGAGGGAAGGCGTTACAAAGAAAAACCAATCCTCTCACTGTCCCTTTTGGAAGAGGTAAAAACAGAAATTTCTTAATATCTAACCACAAATCTTTGGAGTCTTGACAGCTAAGAAGCACAGGAACCTGGAAAAGATGTATGTTCAGAAACCTGGCAAGTTTTTACCCTGTGCAGATATTATGCAGTGCAGGAGCTCCAAGTGGGCAGGAAAATTGACTAAAAAAAGGCAGGCTAACATTCTTAAAAGTTCAGGGTCCAGTGAAGTGTTGCATGGCATTCTAATTCACGTTCTATATGCTGATTTTAAAATATCCCAACGCTTTTACATGGTATTGCTGATTTTATCTGGCATTACTAGTGCTCCCTTATTACTAGGCTTAAAAACTTGTCTGCTTTATTTGATAGGACTTGATTAACTATACATTTTTTACACATGCCAAGTTCGACAGCTTCCAATTTTCCTACAAATAGTGGTTTTAATTAAAAGAATACGTAGAGAAATCATATGAGAGAATTCTGTAATTGTTTCCATATTAGTGAAATACCCTGCTTTAAGTCAACAGCAACACAAATATAGATCATTTTACAAGCTTAAGAGAAAACATAAATCTCAGTAGCAGAAAAATGTTATTTATATTGAGAATGAAAAACGTAAAAGGTTCCTTTGCATCTCGTTAAAAAAATAAATACAACTGCTGCTTTGAAATATACAATAAGGGACATTTAACCACAAGCATCATGATTAAACTTTGTCAATCAATACCAAAGGAAAGTCACAGCTGCTGAAAATGTGCAAATATTCTTCACACACAGCAGAGCGGAATAGGGGTGATCAAATTTCTGTCCAAGTGTTCTGAGCCATTGATGAGTCCTCATGCAATAAAACAACATGAAGACCAGCATTTGTTACGTAAACAGACTGAAGTTGGACAAACAAGATAAATAAAAGTTCTAAGATGAGAGATATTCTTTCTTTAATTGGAGGAAAGACAGGCTAATCCCCAATGGACATAAAGAAAAATCTTTCAAAGTGAAGTGTTTGATATTGCTTTATTTTACTATGATTTCTATTCTAAAATCATATTCATACTAATTTCGGAGGTTCTACAGAAAAATCAAAATTCTGAGAGACCTCAATTCAAGGAGGAGGGAAATGACTAAGTGCGAATTTTAAACTGTTCCATGCTTCTCGGGATCTGGACTTAAATAACATACCGCTCCAAAATTAAAAAACACGACAATATTTTCAAACTCACAGTGTGTTTACTATTGGATAATGCTTGCTTTAAGTGTTTGTTTTAACATGCAAGTATTTGCTTGAAATTTATCAAATTGGATATAACTGACCAAAGATTCCTTTTGAAAGCCTTGAAGGAATGTATCTAAATTAAACGATGTTGGCATGCTGTGAATAACTACATGTACAGTAGTCTTTAGACTAGTTCACCATGGAATTTGGAGCAATGAGTGAAACGAGGTGTTTATAAGGTAATTCGTAGCCTTCATAATAACAGATATCTGATAACAACGTAGCTCCTATTACTTTTTACTGCACAGGTATGTTGACATATGCATTTATCCTTCACGTAGGAATGACCAAATTTCTCCCAAACAGTGACTTTCTGAGAGCAACACTGGTGGCAAGATATTCTTCCAAAATAGCTAAATCAGTTTCATTTTTTGTGTTTACCAGTATCGTAACAACTACCGTATAAAGTTATGGGCCCATTTAATAATAGGTACCAGTACTGTCTTTTACATTGCCTGCATTTTGGAGCACATTCATTCCTGCATATGGTGACAGTTCACAGAATCATACAATCATAGAAGAGTTTGGGTTGGAGGGGACCTTCAAATGTCATCTAGTCCAACCTCCCTGCAGGGAGCAGGGACATCTTAAACTAGATCAGGTTGCTCAGAGCCCCGTCCAACCTGACCTTAAATTTTTCCAGGGGTGGAGCTTTTGCAACCTCTCTGGACAACCTGTTCCAGTGTTTCACAACCCTCATTGTAAAATATTTCTTCCTTATATCCAGTCTTAATCGCCCCTCTTTTAGTTTTAAACCATCACCCCTTGTCCTGTCACAACAGGCCTTAGTAAAAAGGCTGTCCCCATCTTTCTCATAAGCCCCCTTTTAAGTACTGAAAGGCCTGAAGGAGGTGTCCCCAGAGCATCCTACTCCCCAGGCTGAACAACTGCAACTCTCTCAGCCTGTCCTCATAGCAAAGGTGTTCCATTCCTTTGATCATTTTCGTGGCCTCCTCTGGAACTGCTCCAACAGGTTCATGTCTTTCTTGTACTGAGAACTCCAGAGCTAGACACGGTACTTCAGGTGGGGTCTCACCATAGCAGAGTAGAGCAGCAGGATCACCTCCGTCAACCTGCTGGCCATGCTGCTGGGGATGCAGCCCAGGATAGGGTTGGCTTTCTGGGCTGCAAGTGCACATTGTCGGCTCGTGTTCAGCTTTTGATCCATCAGTAGCCCCAAGCCCTTCTCCGCAGGGCTGCTCTCAATCACATCATCCCCCAGCCTCTGTTGATACTGAGGATTGCACCATTCCAGGTACAGGACCTTGCTCTTGGCCATGAATTCCATGCAGGTGCACTTCCTGAGCTTGTCCAGGTCCCTCTCGTTGGCATCCTGTCCCTCATGCATGTCAACCACATCACTCAGCTTGGTGTTGTCTGCAAACTTGCTGAGGGAGCACTTGATCCTACTGTCTATCCGCAGGTCTGCTCTCAATCACATCATCCCCCAGCCTCTGTTGATACTGAGGATTGCACCATTCCAGGTACAGGACCTTGCTCTTGGCCATGAATTCCACGCAGGTGCACTTCCTGAGCTTGTCCAGGTCCCTCTCGTTGGCATCCTGTCCCTCATGCATGTCAACCACATCACTCAGCTTGGTGTTGTCTGCAAACTTGCTGAGGGAGCACTTGATCCTACTGTCTATGTCATTGATAAAGATATTGAACAGCACTGGTCCCAGTATGGACCCCTGAGGGACACAGCGTGTCCCCAGTCTCCATCTGGGCCATTGACCGCTGCCCTCTGAATGTGACCATCCAACCAAATCCTTATCCACCAAACAGTCCACCCATCAAATCCATATCTCTCCAATTTAGAGAGAAGTATGTTGTGCAGGACTGTGTCAAAGGCTTTACAGAAGTCCAGATAGATGACATCTGTAGCTTTTCCCCTGACCACCAGTGAAGTCACTTCATCACAGAAGGACACTAGTTGGTCAGGCAGGACTTGTCCTTGGTAAAGCCATGCTGGCTGCCTCAAAGCTCCTCCTTCTCCTCTATGTGCCGTAACATAGATTCTAAGAGGATCTATGACATGATCTTCTCAGGCACAGAGGTGAGGCTGCTAGGTTGGTTGGTAGTTCCCAGGGTCCTGCTTTCTACCCTTTTTAGACATGGGTGCAATGTTTCCCTTTTTCTAGTCAGCAGGGGCTTCACCTGACTGCGAGGACTTTTCAAATAGAGTGGCTTGGCAACTGCATTAGACAATTCCCTCATGACTCTGGGATGCATCTCATCAGGTTCCACAGACTTACGTATGTTCCGGTTTCTCAGGTGCTCACAAACCTGATCTTCTCTTACAGTAGGGGAGACTTTGACCCCCAGTCCCTGTCTCATGGTCCCAGTTGCAGTACAGTTGTAGCAACTATAGTTGAAATAAAGGCACTAAAGAAATCTAGATTATGTTCTAAAATAATCTCCAGCATAGGCTGCTTCTTGCTCTGAGGTACATAATATGCTATAGTCAACTGAACTTTAAATGATAAATGGAATCTCAAGAATTAGCAGTCCAATACTCCCTATTTAAAAAAGAAATACTGTATTCACTTATACAAAGTAGATGATATAAAATCTTATCTATTCTCACTCTGTTTACGTGCTTATTTTTTCCATACTTTTTTCTTTCTGTTAAGTGTATGTTTACTATACTTAGTTTATTATAAATACTAATAATACATATGCTTTTTACATGAATTACAGTATAGAGAATCCTTACCCAAAATTCTCTGTACTTTTACTTCAGGACATAAAGAAAAATAAAGCTAAAGTTGTAGGACTGATCTACTCACCTCAGGAGGAATGTCAAGAAAATAAGAAAATAATAATGAGGGAAAGTATCAGTAGCAATAAACTAGGAGTCTCAGCCACCTTCCCCCCAAAATGAGAACTATATGGTATTGACAAGGACACACTAAAAAGCATCAGCTTTGTATAATCTTAAGTACTACTTCCATTGTAAAAAATTCCAAATACTCTATAGAATACCTTGAGACTCGGGCCTTTTTTTTCTTTTCCCCTGAAAGAAGAGCAACAACAATGTGGCAAATGTATTAAGGACTTTCAGAGACAGAGATACTTATGTATGTTTGTGAGAGAGCTGAAACGAATGACAATATGTGGCATAATCTGCTTCTGAATGCTAGAGACAGTAAGTGAACAGGAGCCTGCCTGTTGAAAGGAGGAATGGAAAAAGGTATAGTGAGGCAGAAGTTCTTTATTAATTATTTTCTGCCAGCCCTGTCAAATAGCTTCTCATACAGCATATTTTAGCTGTATACACAACACACAGCAGGATTTAGCATTTCAACTGACAATACTTTTAAAAAATTGCTATGTTCTCTGTTGAAACCAGTTCCCCTGATTGGGGAACCCTTAATTGAGAAGGCTATTAAATTGTCCTTTTACATAGATTATAATTAGCAATAAGACCTCCAGGACTCCCGTTCTTGGCAGGCACCAGCCGCCCCGTGCCCGGGTCTGTGATGTCCGGAGGTAGAGCAGCGACTCTTTCACGGGCACGCCCTTGCCATGGGGAAGGAGCTTGCGTGCCCTTGTGAGGCTGAGAGCTGTGCTGGTGGTGGCATGTGCCTCCGGTGGGGTCTCCCAGGCCAGACAGGTCTCAACTGAAGGGTCAGACAAAGTGTGTCCACGGGCAGGATGGGCTCACTAGCCTTCGGGCACCATCCTAGGAGAAGGACAACTCTGACTCCAAACCCGGGCAGATGGAGCTCGTTTAGCCTTGTAAGGCTCCATCTAAGAGAAGGACACTCTAACCAAACCTACGACCCGAGGACTTCGCTGTCACCGTCCAAGCTCACTAGGCCCTGGCAGATGAACCTCAGGTGTAAAGGGTGGAGCCAGTTCCGCGCACGCTGCTCCTCACCTAAAAAACCCACCGCGCAGGCCCGAAGGGTGCACTCATCGCCTGCAGTGAGTGTGGGAAAAGCCCTTCCCAGATCTTCGTTCGCAAAGCCAAGCCATGATGATGATGATGATGATGATGAATTAGTGATACCTCTCATATAATTTCCCTGCTCTGTTTTTGAAACTTCAAGGAGGTGATTCTTGAATTTTTAATAAATATTAGCTATGACAGGCTTTCTCAAAACACTTCACTAACCAGTGCTTTCTGAATATGGCATTTGCAAAACATGCAAATTAAGTAATTTTGTTATTAAATAAACACAAATAAATATGGAGTAATACACTCAACATTCACTCAGAAAGGGATTTTTAGCAACTTTCAGACAGAATCTTACCACTTGCCAAGATCAGAACCCCAAATGAGTAATAAGGATCTACAAGCCTTCAGAAAACCTGATACAAACAAAGACTGTATTTCTGAAATATATAGGCATAGCAAAGACTTCTGAACTTTTAACTTCAGAAAAACAAACAATCCATACTGAAAGTCAGAATAACTATCAGGTCTCATGACACATAACTGCAGCCTATTGCTTGTCTCTTTACCATCGCTGCACTTCTTGACCTCTGGCCATGCAAACAGCATACACCAGCCTTTGGAAGGCAGTACGTTGAGGGACAGAGAAAGGGAAGGGTTCAAGATAAGGAGTGCACCATGTCATTGCCCTCTCTATCTTTCCTATCACCCTTTCCCCCATGTCCATCTTCATGCTTTTTGCCCCCACTGACAGAAGACATTTAAGACAAAAAAGCCTCAACCAAACCAACCCTTGCTGTCTTACTGGGGTGAGAGGTCTTCACTAAACTGCTTAAAGAAGTGCATGAGAGAAGAGACTTGGGGCCATGCCTGAGCCTGTGTTGTCTAAGCTGACTGCTCCTATTATGAATGTGAAACTCTCCTGCAATCTGTGGGGTTTTTTGTCCTCCAGCTAGGCAATTCTCTGCTTTGATTATCCCACAAGCTAACCAGGCACGAACTTTCCTGCCTTGGCATTCTCTAGCAACTGCAAAAGCAACTCTTAACCTCATTTCCCCAAGCTGTTATTTTTCAGCTGTCATGATTTACAGACAGATGAAAATGTAGTAAGACATACTTAACCACAAATTACTCCAGTCAGAGCATGTTTACTGGTCATCTTTGTACATCTTTGCACGGTCAGCTGACCTTCTGAAAGCTTCCATAATTCTTTTTGCTTTCAGTTTTAAGTGGAGCTGACTACCTCATGTTAAACCAGATTTCAATGCTGTTGACATGGCGACATCTGAGCGGACTGTGCTAGCCGAGAAAACACAGATGGGATTCCCTCAGCATGTTTTAGTACTTCACTGACTACTGACACTCATGCTGTAAGTGAATCGTTAACACTGTTGAGGCAGGAGTATGAAGCTTCGATTAGCCTACAGGCCACTTATTAAGGGGTTAATATACTAGTGTACAATACAGGTTACTAATGTTTGTTACAGTAAGTCCTTAAAAAAAAATTGGCCACTGCATACAGATGTATCTTTGAAGATTACTTTTTCAACACCCTGTCATGAAAGCTGCATTTTGCAGCAAGATCATTCATATAGATATAAAAAGTTATTAAAATGCATACAGATTAAGTTTTTGGCAAGAAAATCCCTTTCAGAAACAAAAGCATAGTTATTTGCTCATGTTACACTGATTTTTTGTAAGTGTCTCTACTTGCCTTGTTGTTCTCACTTTCTTTTCTCTTTTATTACCAGGCTAGTATCTGAAGATACCTATGTATTTACCTCCTCATTATTAAGATAACCACTTAATAACACAGACACACCCCAGGCAGTTAGAAACTCAGAATATGGCCAATTTGTCTGAAATGTTCATGGCTCATAGCTTAGAAATACCATAAAATGACACATACAAAAAATATTTTCTGTGCAAGTAGTACTATTTCAAATAAACATTAAAATACCTGATTGAGTCACCTGATTTGTTCCTCATTAACTTCATGAAGTTTACCAATCAGTCAAGGTGGCTGAATATGACAGATCTGATCTACACTCCATATAAGTTACCTGCACAAACATAAAAGATTTTTTATTCGGAAACACTTTTCAGAAAACTGATAAAGACACGAGGCTCCTGCTGGAGTCAGAGGGTATTGCGGCTTTTTAGCAACTGTGGGAATCAAGTCCCAGGCAGTGCCAACACAGACAAGTGCCACTAATTGGCCTTAATGTTCCTGACCAACAGTCACCTGGAAACTCCTCCCCTTAACCCAAAGGCCCCAAGAGCTCTACTTAAGCTCAGGCCTGGGCAGTCACGCTTACCTGAATTATGTTGTCCTGTCTTGTGGATGGTCCTTACTGCATCCTTGCCTCTAGTCCTACCTCTGGCCTCATCTCCCGCCTGGGCTCCCTGGATGGACCCTGGACCTGATTCATCCCATGCCTTGTCTGGAACTGCTGACGGCCCCTTTGTTGAAGTACCCCCAGACCCCAGTGTGTTCAGGTGCAGCAGGAACTGCCCGCTGGTTGGGGAAGGTACTCCTGTCTGTGCTGTGGGCATCCCGAGTACCTGTTTTGTCCCCCAGCTTGTTGAGTAGCCCTGCTGTTCCTGCTTGGTGACACTGAGAGCCACAGTAATATGAAGCAGTTATATTTTCAGTCATCTCTCGGAGTAAGCTGCTTTGCAAAGGGCAAAGGAGATTACCAGGAAACAAGGGGAGCACAAGAAGCATGTCAAATACTGCTTCAAGCAGGCCTGAAATTCATGTGTGCCAGAAACTGTTGTTAGCTGTAAAAAACCCCACCAACATAATACAGGAGACTTAATACAGGAATAATTCGCTTTACAAACACCTTTAACAAGATCTAGGTAGAAAAATGCTTGAGGAGTGAGTCTCTTGCACCACAAAATGTCTGTGGCTTCAGGATTCAGAAGAAATGGCCCAATCACGTGCAGAGAAGTAAAAGCTGGTTCTCAGGCTTTCAAGAGACTTGTTTCCTCTCTTCATTTCCATACAACAAAAAGGATCAGGTGAGGACAAAACTAAGAAAATGAACAGAAGTTCTTCCTACTGAATTTAAGGAAGTCAGTATTTTAGCATATACTGCAGTTATACCAGATGAAAAAGTACTTCTGGAAGTGGTATTCTGTATAGGAGACACAATTTTTTAAAGCAGGGACAGATTCAGACATGAGAGTACAAGTACAGGGAAGTACTGCTAGCAAGGAGAGGCCACAGTAACAAACTGCTAACATAAATAGCATGTATATAAGCTAACATTGATGATACTGTCTTCGGAGTCATCAGGTAGAATTTCTAATTCAATCAAAATACAAAATAATGAAAGCACAAGTAAGAGACCGATGTTGTCTGGCATACTGTTTAACTCTGTGATGGAAACATGAAAGCTTACAAAACAGAGGCAAGTTGAAAACTATCTTAGGCATGCCTGAAGGCACAGAAGACAAACACCCTGTTCTAATCCTTTGAAGGATGATTCCAGCAGCCCTTTCACCTAGAAATTCAACAGGATAATAAAAACACTGAATACTTCCAACTGGTAGCTAGTCAAAACACCCCGATTAGAAAGATGGTTTTTGTAATTTTCTTTTAAATTACCTTTAGTCTCCCTAGCACCATAATTGAGGCAAACAGAGTGGAAATGCTAGGCATCTAGCTCAGACTATTTCTTAGGGCCAGTTTGTCATATTTACACCCATTGTTGCTGTTTTGCTCAACATCTTCACGCTGCAGATGTGCTCCGCACTGTTTTGACACAGGCCAACATGCCAGAATATTTCCGTGGTGAACCAGAAGATTTTCTGCTAGATTCCTGTGTTATCCTATTCGAAGTCAAAATAAGATTACACAGAAATATGTTTTTATTATCTGGCATCTCTTAAAAAGCAAATTGAGATACTACACTCTGCATTAGTAGTCTAGAACAACAATTAGCAGAATAACCTAAAATTAAAGCCTGGAATGCCTATATGTGAGGTACTTTCAAACCACCCATAACTTAAGTAAACTAGCAGTTAATAAAATACCTATTTAAAGGATGTGAAAACAATGGCACAATGAACTAAGGAGTCTGTTTCCTTCTTCATTCTGTTCACATCCCATCTGTGTTTTGCCCATGCTTTAAAGACTTAGTCTTCTTGTATAATTTATGTCCGAGACTGTAGCAGAATATCCTTTCTACAGGACTTATACACAGATTCAAATCTTTATAGGACTCTTATTCAAGAGGCGCTTTTGATCTTTCTGTACAAACGATCAGCTATCCTCAAGGGTCAAGTGAGGTAAGCACTCCTTTGACATGTCTGTGCCATTTCCTATACTTGATTAGTAAGGCAGGAGCTGACTAAAGAGTAAAACCAAAACCATTGTCTTGAGTCTATTAGAGAAAAATGGAAAACTCTTCTATATTGTTGTGATATTTCATCTCAAATGTATAAACTGGCAACCAAATAAATTTTTAAAAGAAGAAAAAAATTGGGGTTAATATTTGCAGAGTGCTATCAGTTCTTAACTGAGTTCACTTTTGGAAGACAGTGAGACTGAACCCCAACTCTGTCTTCGCAGGGTCCAAAAAAGTCCCTGTTGTGTGCTTGTTCCACCAGCAGTCAACAAAGTTGTTCAAGGAGTGAGAAAATCTGAACACTTCAGTTTGCTTCTCTGGAGGTTATGGCTAAATTGTGCTGAAGTACTGATACATTGGCATAATATATAGGCAAATGGCTCGTAGTAGGAACACAACTTCATAAATTCAGGCAAAACTATGGATTTACCCATAGAGCTTATTCAAAGCAAATTAACAAAAAATAAAGTGTGTGGGTTTTTTAATTGTCTACTACATTAATAGTAAAGCTTTTCATTAACAGGATTTTATCTACCGGACATTATATTTCTTTACATTCTCGTAAGGTTGACACGAGTCTGTAGTGTCGACATGCTGAAAATTGGCTTGATTCAAGACACCTTGTAATTTCAGTGTTTGAACTGAATGTCTTCACAGATCTACAAAATAAAGAAGCAGTGCAAAATATTACAAACATTATTTTTCATTTCCTGTGGATTTGAGCCCTAAATGTTTTCCAGGTATCAAGAACTTCCATAATGTCCTGTCTCTGCCCCCACAATGACTGTTGTCTTTTCCTCCTCTGGTCTCTGCAGTAACTCTAGCATGACTACACCACTTATTCCCCCAATCCCTGTGTGAGATTATTAGTCAAGAGTTAGTTTTCTGTGACTGTTTGAGTGCTAGGATTTGCTGCCTGGCCACTTGGCCATCCATTCCTGGTTTGTTTGTTACTTGACTAGTTTCAGATTTAGGATTTTAGACTTTGCTAGACATTAAGTTTCATGGATAAACTGCGGAAATTAATAGACACATTTAGATATAATTATTTTACTTTAATGCAGAGGTAGTTGACTAGTGAGATTTGAAGAGCTGGGAATTTAATATTCAAGGTATGTTTATTTTAATCTAGATTTTCTGGATTATATTGTTCTATTTTTTAAAATGTAGAAAAAGGAAGAATTCAACAGTAGGGGACGATCTGCCAGCTAATTTCACACTGTGAAGCTGTTTTGACCCTTTGCCATATTACAATGTTCTCTGACAGTCCAACAAGCTACCCGTCTATTTTTAAGTCATAAATGCTCTCCTTTTCTGTGAATTTCTATGTCACCTTTTTCTGCTGTAAAATTCAAAATTTCTATTCCCGAAGAAAAATCACTACTTTAAAAATATTTTAATAAGAAATTGAAATAAATAGCTGACATTTCAAAATTTGTGCTATTATTTTCCCTAGGAAAGAGAACACTTGCACATAAAATACCTTTTCTAAAACAACTCTTTCTCACACCCCACGCAAAACAAACACCAAGACAAACAAAAAAATTGAAGTATTTCACTTCTGTGCTACTAAAATAGCACAGGCTAATTCCCTTAGCATATTAGCCAGGCTCAGTGTTAATGCAAATACGCATGCAGCACTATGTTGTGTCATCCAGGTATTAAAAGTCATACTGTGTTATCATTATAATAGCACACCTATGTGGTTTTTTTTACACTACAGAAACATTTCAGTAATTTGTGTATGTTTTCTTGCTACACTGAGATGTTACAGGTAAATATTTAAGTTCTATCTAGTCACATTTTTGAAAAAGAAATTCTTCTTCCACCTGAGTGCCACCACAAGAAAATTAAACTGTATTTCATTATTGGGTCATAAATACTCTTGAGCATCAAAACGCTTTCTCTTGGAGGGAAATTGAGCAGAATAATTGCAGCATACTGAATAATCCAGGGCTCAGTGGTTTGTCTCGGTGGTATGAGTTTATGAATTCTGCATAACATCAAGAGTAAAACAGATTCCAGCTCATGACATGTTACAAGAAGCCGATTAACAGGTAAATTTCTTGCTATATTTTTGGGGGTTTATTTACTCAAAAATAAATCCTGCTACATATAAACTAGAAGAGTTTTTAGAGGGTTTTTAGAGTTAATCTTTGGAATAGCCTTAATTAAGGTTTCTTCACAATTTGAATTTACCACTTGCAAGAATGTGTTATGTTGCTAATTTTAATCTCATAATAACATACATTTTTTCCCAGACAGCTATTGCTTTATTCAATGCACACGGCAGCTCATGTTTACTTAACAAGAGTTCAGTAGTTTGTGTTACAGTCATTGACACATGCAATATATTCACAGCTGATAGTAACTAGTTAACATGAAATAAGATTCTTTGTGAGCTTTCAAGTCCTGTGCTATTTATTAAAAAGTGTTAGTAAACATACATACATTTCTATTGGATAAAAACCTGAAAGTGTACAGAGCAAAAATACTGCAGGTGAATTCAGCTCTCCTAACTTTAGGGGCTAGACCAACTACCTAAACTGAGGCATCTAAGTGCCACTTAGGATGCAGGAGACTGGCAGCTATGACTCAAAATCTCAGCACCTTCTGCCTAGGCACTAAGGATCAGGCATTTATTGCCAAGAAATCTAGAGCAGCACTAGATCCCCAGGCACGGGCAACTGATTCAAGCCCAAGGTATAGACACTGCCTAGGTGTAAGCCGCTTTTCAAGTTGAGACCCTGTCAAGCTAGTCAAGCAAACAACACATCTCATTCCAAATTAGACATCAGTGTTTCATCAGATGAGCAACTCCAAATGCCCTTAGTCATAGTCTTCTTTGGTGCAAACTCTCCTTTTAACAAATACTCACATGTAAACACCTATTTACCTCACAGATACCTACGAATTTGACCTCAAAAAGTTACTTAGATGTGTCTGACAACTTTTAAGGGGTCTGTTTTTCACCACTTCACTGAGCATAGCATACAAAGCATAGGTTCCCAGGTCTTTATAGTTGTTTGAGTAACCGCCAAACCAAGAGTCTAAGAGGATCTTAAAGGCATATAACTTGGCTAGAACACTCAGTTTGGGGAGGGCCTAAGTGATTAATCCAGTATCACCAGGAATTCTGGCACAGGCAGGGATCAAATGCAGTTCCAGTATCACTTCACTTGAATCCTGTGACTCTTTTATTGTCTACTGAAATGTCTTGCCTCAGCTTACCCATTTTTACCACAAACGAGAAAATTACTGAAAAACTACTCATACACTATAGAAATTTCCTTCCTCCCTTGGGGAGAATGACAAGAAGTAGATTAACATTTACAAAGAAACTTTGATAATGAGTACAGAGGATTTACACAATTTCTGTGGGCAGTTGAGAGGAACAGGGACAATTCAGTGATCACAAACCCACAATTTTCCTTTGAAACTAAGTTTTTCAGAGTATGAGAGTCTTTATGCTAGGATTTTTCTCATAATTTCTGTTCTTTGGGATTAGCAGCACTGACAACATCTAAAGCACAAAATTCTTCCACTCTATTCTCACAACTAATGTCTTTGGTGATGTGCTCATCATCATTAGTCACATTAGTAAATGCAGTCTCCTGCTCACTTGCCTGGCTGTTTTTCAGCTCACAGCACAGTATACATCTCACAGAGAGATGTAAAACACATCTCTCTTATCCACAGCCTATTCTGTATTTACCTTCCTTTTGTGCTCTATCCATTATCTGTTACCTATTGCTTGTCCTTTCACTCTCATCAGTACACCCAGAGCTTATCACAGATCTGACTCTTTTGAGTATTTTTGTTCTTATTTCTTGTCAGGCCTGCACTACATGGCAGAATGCCTCCCCTTCTGCTTTCATTCTGCCTTCTTCAAGGTAATCCCAGCAAGCAAGAGTATCTTCAGCCTCCCTCTGTCCTCTTTCAAATCATCATGTAAGTATACATCTCACTTAAAGCTCACAGTCTTTCCATTTATTCATTATTTATGCACATTTATGTAGTGTTAACAATGCCAAACTCTAGTCAACCAAATTACTGTACAGTGGGTCTTTTACATTATTATAAGCTCAGATTTTAGCATTTAATTTACTTATTAATTATTTAAAACAAGAAAACCACCCCAAACAAAACCACTGGCCCATTAAGTTATCTTCAGCTAAGAAAAGCAAGCTAAAATTCTGTCTCCTCAAAAAATGTCTTTCTGGAAGAAGTGATGCTTAGCAGCTGAAAAACTAACTACTTCTGTCTTCCTGTAAATGTACACCTAGGATACAACATAATCAGAACTCTCCTTTGCACCTTACAAGTAAGGAACACTGCTGTGTCAATAAAAAACTATCAGCCTACTGCCATTATCACCTGTAAAATCCATTAAATCTATTTGTAATCTAGTTTTGCACTATTTAATTTGCCTGAATTTGTTTCCAGTGGATGTCCAGACAGCACTCATATAACAAAGCCGTGTTTGTATGTTCTTAATCTAATCTGGCTTCAGTCTTAGTGGTAAAACAGAAAATAACAGTACTAGAGCCACCTGAGAACACAAATCAACTCTCCTAGTGTCTGTTCTCCTTCATTCGAGGCAAAACCAAATGAGTTAGCCTAGAATAAAAACTTTATTATTAAAAATAGTGAAAACCATAGAGTTCTGAGTAAAGTGATTGCCTCTGCAGTTGCAGCTTATGAAGACGACTCATGATTTAACATAGTCTGAGTATGTAACAACCTAAAGGAGAGATGTCCCAGTGGTAAGGATCATTCTTTGAATTGAAAAGCAGTGCAAGAACCCGCTGCCTGACACTTCTCAGCATGTTTGTGGCTGCCTCCTTCTTCACTCTTAATGAATTCTCAGTGCATATGGAAACACAGGAAAGACAGTTCATATGGTTCCCAGGTTTTAAGGCAAGAGCTACAAAGCTGTTTTTTTTTCAAATGACATGAAGAAATGAGCATGAAGCTGAGCTTTGACTTGAGTCAAACTGCCAGAATTAAATTTCCATTATTCTTTGCTTTCCTCACTTCCAAGGGCAGAAAAAACCCCAGAATAAACTGAACTCTTCCTGTCAAGATTAGTGGGGGACTGGTTTGAAATCTAACTTCAAAAGCTCTGGTTGAATCAAGTCTTTTCTCTTAGCAAAAAAGTACCAGTTCTCTGGCTGCATGATTTGGAACATACACCAAAAAGCCTGAGAAATCGATGATCCACTGTTTCCATTATTTCTTCTGTACTCACACTGTTTCAAACACCGAGGTAGGCAGTATGCACTGTGATTTAGAGTGATTTACAAGTTTTTTAGTTTGTAGAACAGAAATCTGTATCACAAATACTCTGGAGACTAAAGACTTCTTACAATAACACAATAATTTAGGGAATCTATTTGCGGTATTTCAATTACAACTCCAGTTCTTTATTAATTCCTTGTTTTCTGTCACCTTTTGGGTAATAGGAGAGTAATGGCATATGTGATATGCTGCAACGTGTTGTCCTCCACTGGTGAGAGGACAGGTTTGTCCCTTCATTAGTCATTTGTGCTGTGATTTAACCAGAGCACAGTCCTTTTGGGCTTGCCAGAAACAATATATTCATCAGTCTGATCCCTAGAAACTGGATTTTTCACTATCAGTACAGATGAGCCCTTCAGCTCTGGCAGCTGTTGCTTCTCACCCATAAACGTTTCCATTCACACTTCATTGATACTGATTTTCTTGCTTTTGTCACAAGGCTCTAAAAGAGGCTAAGGAGACCCTTAGACATAAAGAGGAAGACTTGGCAGAAGAAGGAAAGAAGCCAGAAAGAGTTTCTTGTTGAGGTGACCTGGGTTAGCTAAGAAACCCACCAAAGTTAGACAAAGGAAACTTGGCAGGAAAATGTCATGGTTCGAAATAAGTTACAAGTTTTGTAAGGAGGACTCTGGACAGATTTAGGCCATTTGCTTAATGCATGAAATATTTAAACCTTAACTTTCACATGCATTTCCAATATTTAAACATTTTAAGTAGCCATATGCAAACTGCCTGTGCCCTAGAAAGAAAAGCTGTATTAATATAGGTTGGTTTACAGGCTGAGTGACTGGTATTCAGAGAAGCAGAGAAAAGAAGGTAAAAAAAAGAAGGGGGAAAAAAGGAAGGGGAAAAAAGGGAGGCAAAGCTGTAGACAGGTGGCAAAGGAGAATGGTTGGGGCCTTAGCGAAACAGGCAACAGGGCCAATGGGCTAGATGGAGGCTGGATGAATCCAGTATCAGATAAAGTGTTTCACAGAATCAAAGGTCTGCCAGATCTGTTACACTGCTGGCAGACTTGCTGTACTAAGGGAGGGAAAAGATTTGAATACAAAGTGCCAATTAGATGGATGAGAAGTACATTCTTGCAGATATTGCAGTAACACTCTGGAGCACTAATCAAGATAACACTCTGGAGAACTAGCCTAGTACATGAGGAAAACAATAGGATGAGGTGTGGTACATGACAAGAGGCTAGATTATTCTGGTGTGATACTGGCAACTGTCAGATGGAAGAGTTCATTCTGTAAATTAGCAGTATGTACAGCCTTATGACTTTAGAAATTTCAGAATTAATCTAATTCATACTCTGTAAAAGAATGCATTTTTATAGTTTTAAATAGTTTTAAAATAAGCATCTTCTGATTTTTTTTTTGTCATGATGCACTAGAGTCATGAATTCAAATAGCTTGTGGCCGACAAAAGGGCAGAATATGAGTCAGTCATAAAATGACCTCAGCTTCTCACGGTCCTTGTAACTCCAGACTCAGCCGCACTGAAACACATGATCACCACATCATGAGTCTCACCGTGGGCAACGAGAGTGCATGCCTTTGGATGGCAACGAGCCATCAGTGTGTTGAGGTGCTGGACTGACCGCCCTCAGCAGCAGCAGGACCAGCGCCCTGCCCAGGCGTGACTGCTTCTTGCCAGCAGTGTCCCTTCTGCACAAAGACGACATTACCACAGCCTGCGGTCCCACGGAGTTGGCCCAGTCCCTGCTTCCAGGTGGACCGAACCAGCCCTGACGGTGTTTCTCAACCGGGCTGGCTGCCGCGCTGCTCCCTTTGGTCCAGAACTGCTCCCCGGGCCCAGGTGGTCAGCGAGCACGGGCAGCGCAGCCCCAGGGGGCAGCGCAGCGGTGATAACCCAC
>NW_010424857.1:0-24435 GCF_000710305.1 Buceros rhinoceros silvestris
GAGCAATCTGATCTAGTTGAAGATGTCCCAGCTCACTGAAGAGGGTTGGATGAGATGACCTTTGAAGGGCCCTTCCAACCCAAAGCGTTCTATGATTTTAGCCCCACAATGGAAGTATGCAAAAGCAATATTTAATGACTAGGTCAACAGGTTAAGTTTTTACCAGCAGCCAGATAGATGATTTGAATCCTTGCACATTCATTCTTTTCACACAATTCTCTTTCCAGATTTTGCTGGTATTCATTGAACTTTGCGGTAATTTGATATGTCAGTGATTCCTTCCCTAACAGTGAAATGAAAAAAAAATTAACTTTTTAAGTTTCATTTTATTCTTCTTGGCAAAATTATACACCATATAGTTTGAAATAACTATTGTTCAGATTTAGCTAGAAAAATAGGAAGTGAATCTTTTACCATTGCACTTCATCAGTTTCAAGGCAGTGCCTCTTTCAGACTGCTTCACAAAACATCACATTTACAAGCAGGAAAGATCTATAGGCTTGAACCTGGGAATATTTTTTTCCTCTCCAGCAAGGTCCATAGTTGTCCTCAGTTCAAGATTCAACCCTAGTATAAATAATTGCAGAACTGTTTACCAGTACTTTATGGCTTCAAGTACAGGAAAGACATGTGTTTGTTCCTTGTTCCAATTGGGAGACATTTCTGCTCAGCACAAGCCTCATAAAACCTGTTATGGAGCAAATCGTGCTGCCTCATACATCCTCCACAGTGATGGCTATTATCCACAAACTGGATCTCTGGCTGTGTTTTGCAAGACATTCAGTTTTGTTATACAAATTCTTAACTATGTCCTCAGATATAGGGAGTGTGTGCTTCACAAAAACCACATTGTCTTCAGCTCCCTTGTCCTGCTTAAACCCAAATATTTCATGTGACACATCACTCCTATGCTCTTGAATGCTGATTTTTACATCTGAATTTTATAAATCTGTATTTTATCCATTTCTACAGCTGACCTCTTTGTGTATAACTGCTGCGATAACCACGTCTCTTCATAGCTGTCATTACTTGTGGAAAGTGTTTGTCTTGTGATAACTTTCTGAGCAGAACCTGAAAGCTTGTCTCGGTAGCTGGGAGAGTCTGCTGTAGCTCCAATTTTTCCATGGTATGAAACCACATTTGACTGTCAGCGTGTGCTATTCCCAGCTGCTATCGTCAATGAAGCAAGAGTTTGTACCAAACAATTCAGAAGCAGCAGCTTCTTAAACCGTCTCTCTACAATGATTATTGTTAGTCCATTCGAAGCCAGCAGGACATACCACCTTCAGCAGTCAGTTCAGCTGGTCAGTTTTACATTGACCCTGAAATACAGCAAAAACCTTTCATAGTCAGATACACATTTCAGTCGAGCACATGAAGCACATGGTCAGTTAGAATACAAACTCCTGATCAGCTGCCCGCTCTTCTCTGAGGCTTAACTTCAGCCTAAAACAGCAAGCATGTTTTCCTTGCAGATGTGCGGTGTGTTGAAATGCTGTTGTAGGCTGCGAACAGTCACATGCTTTCAGAAAAAACAAAATTGGCTCTTAATATTATGAAATCATTTATTAGTTTCCTAAATACTTGCTTGAGTTTTGAATTCAATTGTAAGTAAGTTTGCTTTTCATTCATTTAGTTTGACTTGAAAACATCACACAAAAATGTGCAGATTTCATATACAGCTGTCTCTTATATTTGGGGCAGTTCAATAAAATTTGTAACATGACAGCATCAGTGTTGTTCTGATCAGTTAGGCCCAGCCTCAACAGGTGTCTCATGAGAGCAAACCGCTGCACTCATTCAGAAAATCCATACATAAAGCAGTTGCACATGGTGAAAAATCTTGTGTTCGTGTTCAACTCCTTTAACAGGCACAGTGTTGAATGGTAAAACAGATCTCAGATGGTTATGTTATACTATGAATATTCTCTACAGAAATTTTCTAAAGAAACAAATTAGAACTACAGCAAAGCAGCTCTTTTATATGTTTTCATTAATTTTGCTTTGGAATAAAATACTGTTTTCTTGGGCCTCATTTCACAGGCAATTCGCTATAAGACTGTGCAAAAAGGTTATGACTTCTAGTTTTCAACGAAAAATCTAAAGATAGATTGTTGTAACCAATGAAGAGAGTTTCATTAAAACTAATATCTAGCACAGGTGAATGAGACAAAGTGCAATTGACAGAGGACATTTAGAAACATGCTTTAGTTTATCTACAGATAAGTATAGCAAAGTTGCTTTCTGCAATTTGAACACAAAGAAAAGGAAGTTACATTCTTTTCTTTAAACTAAATGTAGAGGAAGGATATAATGCAGGTTTTCATCCTGAAATCAATAAAAATATTGTTAGAGGTGAAATTATTAACAGCAGCATTGGGAAAGTTGAAGTAATGGAAATTTGCCCTTAGCTGTTTGATGAATGTTTATTTTAAAAAGAGACCAGTTCTCTCATTCATTGACAGAAAAATTATAGACACAACACATAGATTGCATATTGAGTTGGATGTCAGCTTTCTAAATCTAATCACAAGAATTTAGACTTTTTCTTGTCTTGTGTTGCTGGGGCCATAACCGCATTGGGATAGTCTTTCCAGTGAACCATTATTGAAACCTGCATATTTCATAGCAACGCCTTGCTAACACTTAACAAAGACATGGCAGCTGGGTAGTCTCCTATGTCTATGTTCACACATATGTATTGATGGGGGGAACCATTCCATAACTGCTGTAACTTTTCAGAAATGTGTGGTATTGCTGCTAGCATCTGTTTTTGATCTAAATAAATATATATTAAAGGAACCTATGCCCCTCTTCAGTTTGCTCATCACCATATTCTTACTCTGAATAGGCTCTCTTAATGAACCTTATAGATGTTCTTGGCAGCTAACTGCGAAATATTAATCAAGGGTTTCACTTAACAGGGAGCTGCAAATTATCTAACTTGTTACATTTTCCAACTTGTTACATTTCCATCTTGCAGATTTAATTATTGGCACTGGTTTTTACCCACCACTCTTAGACAATGCTTTGACTATTTTATAAATTGCATTATCAATTTTTCATGACTGTAATAAATAATAGTTCTGCTAAATTCTTACAGAACATTACTCCAGTGAGCTATTAACAAGCTCTTAATAGTTATCATTTCAATACCTCTGATAAGTATCGTAAGTCTTAATACAGAAAAATTATGCAAAGAGAGAAAACCCCCCATGGTCCTTGCTGCAGCCATGGGAGGATTACTTTGGTAAGGCATGTGGAAACAGAAGATGTCAGATTTAGAGCTCTAGTTGTTGCAGTTCTTGTGGCTGGTTTGCAGTCCTGGCACCTTTAGATGGCAGCCTATTTCTTCATTGGGCTTCCCACTTTTCTAGTTGTTAAAGTGAGTCCTGCCTGTAGGACAGGTTGTAATTATTGTGCAAATGCATGAGATGAGAGTTTCACCTATTCTCCTGCCTGTTTGAATTACGTAACACCTTTAAAGCAACAGAAAGGAAGGGCAGGCAAAGGGGTTTTCATTTAGACAAGCTCTTGGGACACATATATCGCAGGCATAGAGCAAATTTGGATTAGAACTATATGAAGGTAATTTCAGCTATTTGAGCTCTTCTCTTCCTCTCATCCACAAAAGCAAATTTCATCCCATGCTGGTAAGACATGCCAATAGGCTTCAGCCATGCCACCCTGACACATTTACATCCCTGCAGCTGTATTCGCACTGAGACATGCACCTTCTCCAGGGCACAGTCCCTGTCTTCTTCCCAAGCAGCACAAACTGGCTTCTGTTTGTTTTCCAAAAGCTCTGAAGACCATGGGTGAATCAGGTGGGGTCCAAACATCTTATGGGCGGCTGTCACCCTCAGAAGCTGTAATCTCTCTCTGTCTTTGCATTTTCGTTTCTGTTTAACTCCGAACAGAGTTTTGTGTTGCAGCTTTACGTAGCATGAAATCAAGGGTATAATCCATTTCATGCCCACGAGTGTGAAAAAAGGCACTTCTGTAGGCACATATGCGAGGCAAAGGCCTGTTGGAGTATCTTTGGATACCTGTGAAGGTCAGCCCCTGCCACAGGCTGTTTGTCATATCCATCTCTCATTCTGGGAAAAACCTCTAGTGAACTGTCACAGACCAACACCTGGATTTTGCCCTGGAAGAAAACAGTTGCTTCAGTCCAAAAGGTAGCCCAGGGACAGAGTAGCACTTGTCAAGCAGAACTGAGATCTGTCTGTAAACTAAGTTTTTGGATGATGTAGACTTTCAAATTAACATTTCTTTGGCTGTCTGACAGACTTGGATGATGTTCTAACAAATAAGATACAATGCTGTTCTGATGCAGTGCTTTCAAAAGCAGGCGGTGGTTGCCTTCAGACTGCTTGTTCTTCTGGAACAATGAACAACTCTGGCTGACTCTTTTAAATGCTTTACTTTTTAATGCTTTTTTATAAATCTTGATCTAAATTTATTGCAGCTCTAAGATTTGCAGTAAAATATTACAAGAAAAAGTAGTCATGGTGATGAATTAAAAGAACAAAAAATTCTAGTAAACTTTTAATACTTAATAAAAATATTTCTTACTGCTTCTATTGATATACAACCATTGTCCTTCAATCTGCATTTATGGTTATTAATACCCCTGATCTGTTTCAAATCTTACTACAAAATAACTTTTGTTGAACAAATATTACCACATCACTGAAACAATGGCTGAATAGTGTTTAGCAATTTTGACTGGACATTTATTAATAGGGAAAAAGGAGACCGAATAATGGTTTCTTAAAAGCAGGAATTAATTTCTCATGATTTGTTCATTTTTTTCCTCAATGCTGTACAAAGAAAAAGTGTGCTGAAATATGATCTAAAAATGACAATCCTAGCTGAGCTTTTCAGATGCTGAAAACCTCAGTTTAAACATCACGGATTAATGTCTTACATTACAAAAGGAAGAAAATATGAGACGTAATCATTGACCATATGCACGTCTCTATAATTTTGAATGTATTAACCAGACATCCGTCAAGTTATTTGACATTCGCAAAAACCCTTAAGATCTAACCTAGAGTGAGTTATGAGTCAAAAGTTATGTGAGTTATAATTCAAAATGTAAATGCTACTGGGATTTGACAAGTGCATCTATAGGATATAACTATGTTAAACTGGACTCAAAATATTATTTTCCAAATATCTTTCTGTATACATCTATAGACTGAAATAATAAAAAAATAAGTTATTTTAAAAAAAAGTATTCCACTGTATTTTTAACTCCAGTTGTAAAACACTGACTTCTAAAAGTCAAAATATTTGTAAATAATTATGCTAGAAAGGAAAACATACAACATATAAATGGGCTCATCTCCTCCCCTTTATAAAGTGTACATAATCAAAATTACATTTCCTGATGCTTTACATTATTTACACCTTTACTGAGTAAAATTATACAGAAACAGAACTGTTTTTCTAACTCACATTCTAAATAGGGGTAAAATGATTCCCAGCAGAAGCTTGGTATCAGGCTGTAAACACTGTGAGCACAACGAACGCAGGAGAATAAATTTTGTAAATGATTTCTCAAAATTAATTTAACTACCCAGTAAGGACAAACTATAGGAACAAAGAGAACTCTCATTTCTTTACATATTCTCAACTGGATCACGCTATAGTCTCTACTGTTTTAACCGTGTCTTTCTGAAATTCCAGTATATACACATTCTTAAGATTGTCTATAGATGTATTATCTCTTTTATTGCTAGTATGACAGTTTGATAATTTTTTCTTGTTTTATACCACATAGCTCTAACTTTTGAATTCTGTTTTCAGAGAAGAGATGTGGATTGGAATAAACACCTATAGCACTCAAACCCAAACAACCGCTCACTTAAAAAGAAAGAATAGAGAGAATACTGGAAATTCTCACAGCTGTCTATTACCAATGCTTGGAGCAGGTGCTTGGAATGTGGGTGACGCAGCGCGCACTGAAGAAAGGCAGATGTGGGGGTGGCACGCCCCCATGCCACTAACAGAAACGAATCCAATCCCATCTCTAGGGAAGAGGATGTGTATTCCGATCATCTTAGACAGAGGCGGAAAATTAATATAGCTCTCTTACAGGCTAGAGGTGGGTGTTGAAATTCTGGGACAGCACTGGGACAAAGGAAGGCACTCTCTTGTCTTCATTGTTTTTCTTTAGATAGCTTGCCTACATGACTGCTGTGATGTTTTCAGCATCAGATTGATGTCCTTTTGTACTACTGCATAGTTAGTTAAGTCCCTAACTTGGATATCACGAAATCTTCTGGGACCTGGTTCAAACACCATGTCACCAGCATTGTGACATCTGATTTCCATTTATAGATTAGTCTGAAAATTGACTAAGCATTAACATTTTGTTCAGTGTTGGGTGCATAATTTGTGATTGTTTGGAGCTTCTTTTCATTAAAAAAAAAAAAGAAGAAGAAGAAAGGAAGAAAGAAAGAAAGAAAGAAGGGAAGAAACTTGATATCCTTAGAAATTCCTATGCAACAGAATGGGATAACGAGGAACCAGAATACTCCTGAAGAATCTACTTCTGCCATAGGACGGAGCAGTAATTTACGGAAAATGTGGGCTTTAGTGAAACAGAATTTACATATTATTGAAGACAAACACCTACTAAAATTGAACAGCCACCCCTTTCAATTTTATTATTTGTATCTCAATACAGCTGCAACGAATTTAATTTCTATTTCTTTCTTAATGGTTAGGAATATGATTACCCCTCAGAGAACACCCTTGAACCAAGCGACATAAAAGCACTTCTGCTGCAACACTGGTGTCTATGAACCATTGTCAGAGCATGTTATTGTGCTGCTGTAGCAATAGATAAGGATAGAAGAGTGTGGTTGGAGAGGCCAGAGTTGTTTATAAAGGCTCTTTGGGGACTAAGAAACAATCTATTCACTGATATAAATCATGATCTGTTAAAATGAAAAATAAAATCTCCTTCGCAGGAGTGAAGAAATCACCAGACAACAAGGGAATTATATTTGGTGCACTTACATATTATTCAGTAGACAGTAGGGAATGTAGTAACTGATTTTGGAGAGAGTAAGATTTGTTGAGCTGAATCTTTTAAAGACAGTTAAAGTCCTTTCCATCCCCATCAGCAAAGCCATGGCCACAGGAAAGCACTGAAATGAAGGTCAGTTTAAAACTCCCTGACTCCAGATGTTTTAAGATATTCATAGCAGTGCTGGTGTAGTATTTTTAATGTTTTTCTACCAAAAAATATCAAACTTTCTTACTATTTTTAAATGTTCTGTTTAATCACAATTGCCATAGTAATTTCAGACAAATCCAGTTTACTTGCCTTTCCTGGGTGTTCAGAAGACACCTCTGCCCACACATAGACTCTTTGTAGTTTATTTGCTTTTCTTTAGAACAGCAAGGATTTTCAAAAGAAATCTCTATGTGTCTTTGTTTCTCTGTAATAAAAAATATCTCTTAAAGAGAGTCGCTTTTCTTAGGGCTGAGTTACGCATTATCAAACAGATTAACACTCATCTTTCTAGTCCAGTTTATCAGATACAATATTTTTCTGTTGTAGTGAAGGCTAATGGAAGTCTAAAATCCACTTTTAAACAAAGGATAGGAAAAGAAAAATCTACAAAGAAATTGACACCAAAGTCTGGTTGATAGATAAGTTCTGTAGACTATAATACTTGAGCTGTAGCAAACTGATATCTTAATCCACTACTAGGTCCTAGAGAAGCACTTTTTTTCTCTTATGATTTCTCCTTTTATTACCAAATATTTATTTCTCATTCCAAACCTACTTAGTGGACAAGAAATTACCTCCAGATGTGGAGACATTATGCATAAATGCAACACCCACTTTTCTGCATAGGGAATTACAGGCACTGAAGGACGGAGTCTGCAAAGGTGTAGCACACCTTCAATGGGGTGTTTAAGAAATGCTGAGGATGTCGGTGTTTCCTGTGCCTCATCTGTAAGAAGTCTCTGAGAAAACATCTCTTTAGCTCTGCTTCTGATTTATAACCACAACCATAGCTCGTAATCTACTACATTCCAAAGTTGTGTACTTCAACTAAGACTACTTTCCATTAAAAAAAAAAAAAAGGATTAATTGAACTCTTTCATTCAATAGCAAAACGGTTAGGAAATTCAACAAGGATGCTCAGATTTAAGGCAAAGTCCTTGTTATTTCTGAGGCTTGAATCAGTCTCTGTTGTTGGATGACCCTCAAGCACCTCCATGCTATCTATAGCACAGTAAAATTCACAGAACAGCAAATACCCAAATCCCTTCTTATATGGAGGGACAAATTGTCACTATGATTTAGTGAATAGGTACTTATTAAGTATAAGATGTTAAGACTCACACCTCAATTATACCTGATTCAAGGGGTAAAGTCACTCCCATAGGATGAAAATGATGCAGGTTCAGATCTGTTGTGCTAGAAAAAGAGGATATGTGTTGGTCTCCCTCGGTCAAAACGATTTATCTAAAAATGCTGGTTTTATTCCTCTATTTTATAAGTTCTGATTGAGTAGATATTTTCTCAGAGTTTTTACAAGACTGGCTTGAAATACCTGAAATGGGCAGACAAAAAGTGATTAAAACCTAGGATTATTCATGAAAATACATTCCTTGCCACTGCCAAGCTGATGTGTTTTTTCTTTTCACTGCCTTTTTCCTGTTCTCAAGTCTCCTTCCAGATTTTCCATAGCATTCTTCGTTCCACACAACTTTTGAAAATGCAGATTTGAGATTTTTCTCTCTCTCTTTTGTGCCAAAAAATCCGTATGTTTATGACTCTTCAGAATTCGTTTTCTCTTTGTGAGATGAAAGATTGGTGTTTGTAAGTTTCTGGAAGTTTAACCCTTTAATCTTGAAGGCTAATTCTCTTGCCCTGTTTGAGACTACAAAAAAGTAGGTATATAGACAAATATAGATAAATATTTTGTAGATGAAATGGTAAGTCTTACAGGTTGGAATAGATAGGATCAGAGTGATATACATGTGACTAAAGGGTGTTTAGTGCAATGTTTGCTGGTGGAACTGTGTCTTCTGCTACAAGGTAGCTCTGTTTCCCAAGAAGGCGTTGCTTTTCTGGCCTTTGTCATGCACTGAACGTCAGCTTCATCAGGAGGACTGTTTAGTCTTAGGTGATTTTATGTACGATAGTAATATTAATCAGTACACGGCCTTTTATAACTGCACAGGTTTACCACTGGTCTCATCTCATTCAATTTCTATTGTAAACAATGGTGCACAGAAATTATTGACCATGAAGCTGTGAGATGACAAGGTTCTAGAATAATCTGAAGAGAAGCAATTAAAAAAAAATTGCTGTTAACATTTGGACAATTATTGTTTCCTGCTTGATGTGTGTTACCATACCTTCTCTATACTAGAAACAAGACAGCATGGTAGGAAGGATGTGATTTCACTAGTAACAATAAGGATCATTCTCGAATGGGAACTATGTTAAATAGCTATTTCTATATAAAAAAAGAATAAAATATCTCCAGCTTACAATTCCAGAGCACCTGGGAAAATTTAGTCAGTTAAATAATCAGGAAATTTTATAATTTGCCACGTAAATAATTTTCAAAATAATCGCACTTGTGAAGAAACTTCTCTACAAACTCAATGAGCTTGTCCACTGAAGTGCAGGAATAGCTGCAAAGGCTTGCTTATTGGGAAGTAAGTAGTGTTGACTGTTGAACACCAAGTATAATAAAAAAACATATCTAACCTCAAGCTGGTACTGCACAGTCATTAGAGCTTTAACTTACAGTATACACATTCTTCCAGTTATGTTAACATGCTTATACTGTCCATTGTACCCATATATTCAATTCTGGTGCTTAAGGTCATTAACATCTTCAATAAACACAGACAAAACTACAGGATGAATATGGAGAAACATAGAAAATAATGTTTGCCTTTCCAGATGTTCACCTGAAAATTTTATTAAGATTTTTTTTTGTTTTTGATGTAGAAATACTGCCTAAACATTATATATGCATTTAAAAATTCCAAGTTCTCTTGAAGATTTGTAGAAGGGATAAAAATAAATTTCCTGCGAATTTTCACATCTTAACATAAGGCGTGAATGTGCTGACTCAGAGTTTTTGGCAAACTCTTTCCTTCTTACTCTTTTTATTTTTACTTCTTTGCCTCTCATTATGCTCCAAATTTACTAGTTTTACCATAGATGCAAAATTTCTGAAGAGGGCAAAAAGTAAACACAGAAACAAGACCACACTGAATGTAAATACGTAGCATAAATCAATGCATACCAGCTCACTTCCTTGGAAATACTACTTTTTGGGGTTTTGTTTTGTTTCCATCAGCTTTCTTTAACTTGTTCTTCACAAATACACTAATTTTAATAATGGAATTGTTTGAAATTGGGCATGGAAATTTCAGATTTTAAGCTGGATTTTGAACTGAAAGGTGATGTGGAGTTATAAGAAAATTATACCTTTTCTTTCATAGTGTTTAGAGGACAGAACTGGGAAGAAAGTCAAAGACAGTGACAGAGATGGGGCAAAGCAGAGAGAAAAAGAGTTAACAATAATTTCTCTTGACAAACACGGGTTGGCTGTTGTTAATAGATGTGATTATTCAACCCATCTTGATTTGTGATCCAGACTGACTAAGCATTCACTTTTTCTCTTTCAAACTAAGTAACAAAATACTCTCAATAATTGACATTCACTATTAATGATTTTTACATTGTCATAAAGTATTTGTGTTTGTGAGGAGTCTGCTTTTAGAAATTATCTAAGAAATGAATGTAGGGCTGTGTCTTATGGACAATCATCTAGACAAGTTAAACAAGTTTGAATCATCTTCTCACTCCCACTGAGAAATTGCTCAAGCCTCTGCCTCCTGTTTAATACTGGAGATGTTTGCAACCTTTCTGAGGATGGATGTCCTTTTTAAGTCAGCACTTTAGGAAATTGTTAATTTAAAAAAAAATTTGGTTCTTGGCATATCTAGTGAACTGTTCTGTGAAGACACTCCCTTCTTGTATTGAAGTCAGGCCTTGACATACCACTGAAGAAAACCTTCTAAAAGTGAATAAAACTAATTCAAGAAAAGGAATTATATTTAAAATAAGATCAAAGAAATGGTATGTGGGTAAGGCCAAGTTTGAGGTTACTAATAACTACTGATTATTAAACTGCTTTTCTACCCTTTTTTCTCTCAATTTCAGGATAGCCAACCTTAGGAGAATGATGGATAGTGTAAATGATATGGTGTTCTCTAAGATTTTTGTGATTTTTGCTACCTTGACCAACATCCTTTCTGGTCTTGTGTTTCCTTGGTCTGAAACAGTCTTGGAATCTCAGCTTGCTCTTGCCAAAATGTAGCAGTACGGACCTTTTCCTCTTCCTGGCTCCTTTGGTGACGGAGCTCTGCCACCGACTGCTTCTCCAGCAGCCAGATCTCCAGGAATGGAGGCCTCCGTTCTACAGTGAGCATATGATTCTCCTGTTCAGCTAGTCGCCTCTCTTCTATCATCCCATTTTCTTCAACTCCCAACAGACTTTCTACTACCCCTGCCAGGCTGCTTCTGCCTTCATTAATTTACTGGGCAGGACCCTGCAGTGCGCTGGCCCAGGCAGTAGTTCACTGAGCTCAGAAGCTTCCTAATTGGCTCAGCTCAGGTTTCAACCTTTTTGCAACCTGATGGTCACACAAGACCTACTAGTAATAAAGTCAAAGGGCTTCCTGCTGTCATCCTCCCTGTCAGCTTTTAATAGTGACCCCTAGAAATTCTTGTAGGAGATAAGAGACTGGGGGTGTATAAATATTTATAGTATAGTCTGACATACTTTAAAAATAACTTGTGGTTATCCTGTGCTCCTATAAATTACCTTAAGCCTTCTCTGATTTAGAGATAGGAATGTAAACTATCCCTCTCGGCTAATAAAATAATCCTGCATTTCTGCATTAGCCACTATGATTAAACACAGTTGCAGTTTTGCTTGAGGGAGAAAGGAAGCATTGTTAGCAACAGATAAGATTATTTTATGTGCTCACATATATGTTGTTAATTGGCACAGCAGCAAGTATATAACACTTTTCTAAAAAAATAACATCAACAAAACCACAGAGGTTACCTCTGCCACAGGGCTTATAAGTGAAGATGCATATCCTGCATCCTTTACTTACGTACACGGTCCTCTTGTCTTAGTAGCACTTACAGGAGCAGTATGACAGTGTCCCACTCGAAGCCATCAGATCCTCAGCTCATGTAAATTATAAAGCTCCATCTGGATCAAGACAGGTCTGTCATATCAACTTGCAGCTAGTGATGATCTAGTCTACAGAGGGTCACAGAGGGCCATTTAAAACTTTCTTAATTAAAGCAGTAAATAACTGTGGTGGTTTAGTGAGGTCAATCAGAAAATAAGGACTTGGCTATCAGAGTAGGTAAGTGTGAAGAAATAGCTCCAGCAGCCATCCTTTGAGTATGCTGGGTGAATTTCTCTCTGATACTCTGGCAGATTTGAAGGTCTGATTCTGTCTTGTCACAAGTGGTATTTGCAAAATGGTAAACTGTTTACCCAATACTTATTGATTTGCAGTGCTCTGGAAAGGGTAAAACAACTCAGCAGGATCAAGAATCAAAAACAACAGAAAATGTCTAGGTCACTGGGACATGACAGCACCACACAAGGTTATTTGCATGTTTCCCGATTTAAAAAAAAACAACCCACTTTATGGTGTACAGAAACACAGGAATAAGGAGCCTGGTTACCCTACCATCTCACCCTGTAACTCGTGTGTGTGCTCAGTGCGTTGGCCCAGGGGTACAAGTCAACTCTCTCTTTCAGCTCTTTCCTGTGAACATGGCAAAAGAAGTCAGTTTACGTTCTTCACATAGTCAATACTTGTTTACAGCAGTGATGTCTCTTTTTGTTTTTCTTTTCCTCTTTGCTTTCCCTTGTTCTCCCCTCTAGAATGTTGATTTGGCAGAGTTCACACGTCCCAGCACAACAACAAATCTTACTGCACTTATTCCAATGGTATTTCCCTACTATCTCACTTTGTAATCCATCATGCAGAGTCTACAGATTTTCATATATAATACTACGCTCACCCAACTCAGGTGTTTTTCTCAAGGAATGCTTTTTATCATGTATGTAATTGAAGGTTAAACTAAGACAAAAAATCTGACAAAGAGTACAGAGGGAAAAGTAGAAATAAGTCTATCCATTAAATATTTCAACCAATAAAAAAATCTAATGTTTCATATCATCTCCGAATTTTAATTTGTTAAGTTTGTCAAACTGAAAAATTAAGCAAATTTTAAATTAAATAAGATCTCAAATTCAGGAAATGAACTTTAGGTTTTGAGTTTGCTAGGGGTTTTTTTTTGGTTTTGTCATAGCAGTTCAGCTACATATGGTAAATTAGCAAAATGTTTCAGTGAACCTAAATCTTCTAAATGAGTTTGTGGCATTTTTGCCCACAGAATGCAAGTAAAATACTTAGTCCTGGTCTACAATCAAGCTTTATTTACTTCTTAGCTTTCTAGACACTGAAATGTCTAGACACAGACCGTATATTTCTTCCCATAGACCCTAAATTTGAAGAAAATGCAGCGGGTAATGAAAAAAGAAAACGTTTCTGATTTTCTTTGTGTTTGTATTATTTTCCTCTTCAAGCATGTTTTTTTGCAAGGTTTATCTGAGACAATAGCCTCAAGTTACACTGGGGAAGTTTAGATTGGATATTAGGGAAAAACTTCTTTACGGAAAGGATTGCGAAGCATTGGAAGAGGCTGCCCAGGGAAGTGGTGGAGTCACCATCCCTGGAGGTACTTGAAAGACATATAGACGTGGTGCTGAGGGACATGGCTTAGTGGTGATCTGGCAGTGCTCGGTAACAGTTCGGCTTCATGATTATAAAGGTCTCCTCCCTCCAAAACAATTCTGTAAAAAGGGAGAAGGTCAAAACTGGGTGAATGCAGGCAGCTGCACTTTTTTATCCACAAAATAGGTGTTTGTGTTGCACATCATGTGCAAGACAATGACATTTGCATGTCATTTTCATCCAGCTGTGCGTATAGGATCACAGAAACATTTAGGTTGGAAAAGACCTGTAAGATTGAGTCCAGTTGTTAACCTAACACTGCCAAGTCCACCACTAAACCATGTCCCTAAGTGCCACATCTACACATTCTTTAAATATCCACAGGGATGTGCACTTAACTCACTCCCAATATAAGCTATTTTAAAATTGTCTTTACTGATATTTGTAATGGATTCTTCCAATTATGTGTGTGAAGTAATGTTGTGTTTTAATGAAATGTTCCTCTACACTAAGTGGTGGGAACAGCTGATTTCTCAGTCATGTGGTCACTGTGTGCATGCAGGTGTTTGAATGTGTAAAAATCTTTACATTACAGTTTTTATTTATTACTGCTGAACAGGAAAAATTGAGGCAGCATTTTAGATACGGTAAAGAAAGTAATTCTGGAAGATTATTTAAATGAAATATAGCCTATAGAAACATTTGACCCTTTTCATTTATTTAACTCAGTAAGAAGCATGATCAGCAATGTTTAAGAAAGGTGCCTTCTGTTCCAGATGCTGCTTGAGTAGAAGTAGATGCCTGTGTCAATTATCTTTTTAACTGTGAAACGACAACTGTGGGAGAGAGAAATATTTTACAGTCTAGTCTTCTGGAGTTTTTTGAGGGGAATTGTTTTTTTTCTTTCGTTTGTTTTTTTTTTTTCCTTCTGGAAACTGATTTTACCTTCCTACTGTACACAAAGTGCAAGTAATCTGGTGAAAAATGCATATCTTTCTTCATTAAAAATATTAACTGACCATTCAGTACACGTCAGATGACAATATGCAGGCTTTTCCAATAAGCCTATAAGAATGAAAACAAACACACCCTTGTCAACACCAAGATGAGCTTTTAAGAGGGGGCAAGGTTGAATTTCTGTGTGTATATCAGTAATTTCAACGACATTACTGACCTTTCTTATGGTTAGAAGATCAGAACAATATTGTAAATTTCAGTCTTCAAACAACTTCTGTAGACGTATTCCAACTCATGTCATTGAGAGCCGTCCCAAGTCATGTCCTCTGAATTTTTATGCAGCTCAGGCTCCAGCAACAGGATCTATAACAGAAACATAATTTTATTAATCAGGCTGTGTTTGGGTTGATAAACCTAAGTTATAATTTGTCTGTAAAAAGGCTGAGCTCTATATGGGGCCATTCAATTTTTCAGCTAAGTGAGGCTACATGAGCATAGCAGGCATTTCAAAGGCCAGACTAGCAGGGAGCGAACAAGAAGGAATAAAGCCTAAGTTGTCCCTTCCCAATTTCACAGAACCCCTTCTCACACCCAGGCTGGAGGTCTGCAGAAGCCACAGGCATGCCTCTTGCTGTTTTGTGCCTCTCGCTGCTCCCAGCCCTTTAGTTTCCACTGCTGCTTATTCAGGAAGGAGATCCTCAGAAAGATGAAAGCAATCCCAATATGTATTAATTTTTCCACTACATAATTTTCTCAGGAATAAAAAGGTTATTTTTAATCTTCTAGCCTGAACCCGTGGCCCATGACTCTACCATTGATCCCAGATCATAAAAGCTCAAGTCCTAATTTTTAGGGACAAATCAAAGGCAACTTTATTCTTTCATATCCTTTAAAGTTCTGGTTTTTCCTGACTTTTACTCCCCATACAGCTCAGCTCTTAAGTCTTTCAGCTTTAAAAAGTACAGAAATGGCAGACTGGCATCTAGAGACAGTTACAGATCTCAAGAACAGTTTCCAGTTGCATGAGATGAGAACACCCAGTAGAAGTTAATAAACTATTATTGGAATAATCATATTACTATCTTCCTATGGCCTCCTTGACTTCTTTTTTTTCCTAAAACTTCCCTTGTACTTGTATTTTTTCCCTTACTCAGAAATTAAAAACATTATTTTAAAGCCAAGAAAGCAATCGGACTTGGAAACTGCTCTGACTGTTAATATTTTCTGTCTTGTTAGTGGAACGAGGGAAAGTGAAACTGAAAAGGATTGAATTTTCAACTGACAGTGGATGGACTTCAAGATATTTAATTCTTGTAGAACCCTCTAAAAAAGTACAAAACAGAATAAAATAACTGTTGTGTCTTAGGCAGGGATAGTCAGAAAATAACTGCTCTTTTCTGAAATACTTTTGTACTCTGCAGAGTAATGTTGATAGCAAAACAAACTGTTATCTTGGGAAAATTGTCTTGGAGATATTGAGCTGAAGCATAATGATTCAGAGATTATTTCTGAGATAAGCATGTTATTTCTTCCTTTTTGGCAAAAAGATGAACTAACAACAGTCTTCGCTTCTGGTGAGGCTGTTATGAGCTGAATGCTCAGGTTCCCTACTTCCTTCCTAGACTCACAGCCAGGCTTGGAAATGGCTGCAGAAACTAAGAGTTTCATTCCTCAGTCACCTTGAAATCAGAGTGCTTCATCCCACACACATTTTTCAGTAGGGTTGAGGCTTTCTTCTGCAAGCCTAGAGGCAACCAACCTGCAAAACTTGTTCATGTCAGTCTTGGAGTGGGTTAGTGGGGTTGCTGGGTGCAGGATGCAGGTCCTTCACCCCCAGGCACAGCCAAGATTCCCACTGTTGTTCTAGAAAGCATTGCTTATTTGAGTTTTGTTCCCACATGAGAAAATATTCTCCCAAGAGAGAATCCATAATGTGAATGACATTTGACTACTGCAGCAGGAAATGAGGCATTTTTAAACTGAAATTACCCTACAGGGGTGAATAAGAAAGATTCAGTGACAAGGTCATTCTACTACCTGAAAATTGTTGTAGAGATGTGATTTTGACTATTTTCGGTATGAAAGTGAGGAATATTGTAAAAATTTGTTCTCACTTCCTAGAATAAACATGAATGCTATATAATAGCTGTGATCGATATACGCATGAAAATGGAGTGCAAGGAGAAATTTTCTACATTTTGCCATAGTCTGTTGAAATAAGTAGTCCTTCTACCTAAGCAAATGCAAAGTGTTTGTCCACAGTTATTGTTTCATGAAAAATTCTGTGATTCTTATCTGAGTGCCAAAAACTCCAGGAGAAGCTTGCCTGAAGTCCTTATGGAAGCTGCCTCATGCAGAAAGGGGCCAGGACACACACGTCACATCCCATGTCTAGTCGACACCACGAGCATCATTGGGCCCAAATTCCCTGGCCACGTTTCGCTGCAGCTTTTGAAGCGTGCCCCACAGCATCGTAGGAGAAGTTCATATGGAACGCCAAGGGAACAATCTTTGGGATTACTTTGCCCTACTCACAGGCTGTTTCTCTCAGTAGGGAAACTGGCTAGAAGAGATATTTAAGACTTGTAGTAAAGAACCATGATGTGAGAGGGCGCAGCTGAAGCTAATCTTTGCTTATTCCACAAACTTAGAAGTATGGAATAAGGTGAACAAGGAAAAAGTAAAAGCCAACTCACCTCTTGGCTGGCAAGTGAAACTGCAGCATATCAGTCTCTTGACTTTTGGAACAGTAAGATGCTGGCTTAACATTTCTAATAAGGAACAATTACCAAATATCCAGATCTGCCCAAGAAACCACCAAAATTTACACTCACCAGTAACTAAGATCCTGTGCCCTTTACAGGCACAGGCAGCACAGATCTCTGTTATTGCCAGTGTTCTATGTGGTACATACCAGACCCTACACTTCTTGGGGTGGGGGGTGGTGTGTGGAGTGGGTGTCCCCTCCCTTAACCTCTGGTGTGCCTGATCTAACAGAGAAGCAGAAAAAATGCCATTATTTTTTTACAATAGCACCTGGCAGGTTTGTTTTCCTCTAAAATCAGTAACAAAACTTATATTGATATTTGTAGAAAATGAACTATATCTTAAAATACTGTTCTAGGATTTACTGGAAACAAAATGAAATAAGATTCACGGTAACAATATTTTTCCAAAGCATTGGTATCCACTT
The DNA here is from genome assembly GCF_000710305.1 of Buceros rhinoceros silvestris. Taxonomy (NCBI): domain Eukaryota; kingdom Metazoa; phylum Chordata; class Aves; order Bucerotiformes; family Bucerotidae; genus Buceros; species Buceros rhinoceros. Next base: position 17,987 of record NW_010424857.1, read on the forward strand.
CTAGTTTTCCGTTGTAATTCTACACTGTCCTTTCTTTCTCTGCTATCCAGTCTTCCTTTTGCAGGAAAGTTGTTACAATTTTAAAACTAAGATGACACAATTTTACAGTGAAACTACCTTTATAGGAATAACATCAAAATTATTTGTTGTTCTGTATATTTATCATTAGCAGAGTGTATTTATCATTAGCAATCATTTACTGGAATCACTCTAAAGTGATATTTTTTCTTCCTTAAATAATTCTTAAATATCAAGAAAATATCATTTACCTATTATTATTAAGGCCAGTATTCTCAGATATTTATTTTCTGTTAAAAAATCTGGAATGCAAAGTGAAAACTTACAAATATTAAAATAAAGACTCGGAAATAATAAGCTTTACGTATGGTTTTGTCTGAAGTGTTTGTCTATATTGTACTTTAGTATGTGGCTCTAATTTTTAATCAGAAAAGATAATAACCTTCTAGAGAGCAGACAAACCTCACCACAATGGATAGCCACAGTGTGGTTAAAAATGTAAGAACTGATGTTTTTGCAGTGATAGTCACTTTTTGAATACTTTTTATGTGTCCTCACTAGTGGGCTGTTTCAAGAAAAAGAAATAGTCTGCCTGTGTTGGAAATAAAAAGCAAAGCAAATGGGCAAATCAGGAAAAGAAGGATGCCCTTTTTTTCCTTCCCTGGTCAAAAAGCAGCCTGTTTGGTTTCGCAAGAAGATCAGCAGAAAGTCTGTTGTATAATGTAGGCAGTCATCAAGCAGCCAGTGATTCCCAGCAGTGACTCCACAGACTGCTTTTGCCTTATCAGAAACTGAGGAAAGAAATCTCTGGTGAGCAGGGTTACGTGTGGTTAGAGGCACACAAATCATGAAGGTGAATGGCATTTCATGCAAAATGTACGTGATAAATATGGCTATTTAAAGCTGAGGATTTGCTGCTGGGTTTCTTCTCTTTGAAAGAATCAATGAGCAACATGAAACAATAGCTCAGTTACCTGCTGTGGTGGAAATAACAGAATGTGAGAAGATTTTCATGGATGCGCATGGAGCTCTTGAACTATATGGTTTCTCTTTCCCCTTAGATACATTTCCTTGTTTTATTAAATAGAAAAGGGTAACTGTTTCTGTTCACCACCTGACTACTCATTACTAGGTTATTGGATATGTTAAAAGTAATTTTAAGATAGTTTTGCAGAAAGAAAGCAAACAGTTTTATATTTCATTATCAAGATGGTCTCCCAGCTACAAAGGACAGCATGGGAGAAAGAATAAAAGCATCTAGTGGACAAGTAAAATAAGCACAAAGTTGCTAGCTAGCAACTTTGTGAATATTGGGAGGGCTGAGATTGAGAGGCAGGGAGAAAAGATGGCATTCGGTGTAGTAAAGGGAATTCAAAGGGAAGGAATGACAAGATCAGAGGAAGGAGCAATAAATTCTTTTGACAACTTCAAAGTGAGCAGAGTTGAGGGGAGGAGATGTATGCATGAGTTTTCGTTTTACTGCACTGTATTAATTTTCACAGTCTTTCCCAGTTATGCCCTCCTTATTTTCTATCTGTAAATGCATTACCACCCCAGAGATCCAAATTACTGTAGGAATTGTGGAGATTCCAATTACTAAGGAAACTTGCTAAAAATACTTTTCTACACACATTGTCTATGATGCTGAGACAATTTAGTCCCTAAGCAGAGTGGAAGCCCAAGGTTGAAAATAGTGCAGATCACAGTGTTTGCAGGATTCAGTCCATTTGCATGCACATCTGTTATCATGTTTATATTGAACATCAATACGGATGAAAGGATCAATAAGGATGAAAGGATCAATATCCATCAATATGGAGATGAACATCAAATGGAGAAAAAGTACATGAGGTGGGGTGCTCAAGAGAGAAGGTCAGTCAGCAAAAGAGATGATAGTTGCTTTTTCTTCTCTCTCTTGAAGGTGCAAGGAGGGGTTAGAAAAGATAGTGACCGTGCTTCCCTTTCTCCCTCCGTTGTCCATAAAATTTGGAGAAAACCCATAAAAATCTGCTCAATACAGTATCCTGGTTTCTTGGCAGAATCTTACCTACGGTTTAAACAGTACATGTGAAATGTAGGGTTTCCTGGCAAGTATAAGGAGAGAGTGTATTCTACATTATTTAAATACTGTTGAATAAAGAATGTATGATTTATGTTGAAGTAGATAAAATGGTACAAGTTCAGACTCCCTCATGTGACTCCCTATGACTGCACAGGAACTCTCTTCCCTACCTGATGCCTCAGATAAATCTGCACTGCTGTCCAATTGTCTGGGAGAAATATCCCAAGGGACAGAGGGCTAGAGGGAAGAGTTCTGTAACTCTTCTTTTTTGTATCAAATGGCTGTAGACTTGTCCCTAACAGCAGTAATGAAATAGAGCATCTTGCTGATTGGCAAAACGGATAAAAAAGAAATGATAATGAGGGAAGAAGACCAGAAATTAGTCATACATTTGTTTCTAAAATGAGTTATAGATACAGTTCTATACATTATATATGCGTATTTAGGTGTGCATACATATACACATATATTACACACAGCTCGGCAGTTGCTTAGACTAGGATGCAATGAATGGTAGGATTTTAGGGGAGAATTCCACAGTCAAATTCATGGAGGATGTCTGGATAACAGAAATACACCTAGCCAAATAAATTGTATTACTCTTCTGGTTTTTAAACTATGTACAAGAAAAATAAATTAACATTCAGTATTAAAGGACCTTGTACAGTAACTACAGAACAAGAAACTTAGTGTAGTTCTCACGATTTTGTTTACCTACAGATGGTGGCTAATTGAATTCAGGTGTCAGTGATGCTTCAAACCAAGTCTGACATTGGGTAAACATGTGACTCAGCTTGACAATAACAGCCTGAGTCCTATGGACTAGGAAAACATGGATACCGAGAGCACTTTCTAATTCTTGTCTTTGCTGGTTGGCAGAAAGGTACAAGTTGGCAAGCACTCACACGTTAGTCATACCACCTGAACTGTCATTGCTCTGAAGTTTTAAATCATAGAATCAACTGGTTGGAAGAGACCTTTAAGATCATCAAGTCCAACCATTCACCCTGCACTGCCAGGGTCCCTAAACCAAGTGCCTCAGCACCGCATCTACATATCTCTTAAACACCTCCACGGATGGGGACTCAAATCTGAAAACTTAATGGGCTTTTTTACAATGCTTTGAGCCATGATGACTTCTACTTATTTTGCAGTGAGAAACACAAAAATAATTCTCTGCTTGTGCCTTTCGGTGCTGAGTCAATTAGACTGTATAGAATCATAGCACCATTTACATTCAAAAAGACCTATAAGATCATCCGTTCCAACTGCCAAGAGCACCACTAAATGCCCTAAGCACCACATCTATAGGTCTTTTCGGTCACCTCTAGGGATGGTGACTCAACCACTTCCCTGAACAGCCTGTTCCAGTGCTTGACAACCCCTTCAATCAAGGAATTTTTGCTAAAATCCAATTTAAACCTCCCCTGGCACAACTTGGGGCCCTTTGCTCTTGGTCTATCACTTGTTACTTGGGAGAGGAGACCGATACCCACCTCGCTACTACCTTCTTTCGGGTCCCAATACCCACCTCGCTACTACCTTCTTTCGGGTCGTTCTAGAGAGTAATGAGGTCTCCCCTCAGCCTCTGTTCCTCCAGACTAAACAACCCCATTTCCCTCAAACACTCCTCACAAGACTTGTGCTCTAGACCCTTCACCAGCTTTGTTGCTCTTCTTTGGACAACCTCTAGCACCTCAATGTCTTACTTGTAGTGAGGGGCCCCAAACTGTACTTCTTATCTGTGCCATTCAAATGGAGAAATCAAAGAAAAAATGGTAGACTTACAGCATCTGTTTTCTTGTAGACAGTATCATCTAAGTGCCTAAATCCAGACTGAAGAGGAATGAGAAGTGGAATACTTAAGGAATCAGTTTGTCAGTCTTTATGACTGACAGTCATAAAAGCTTTATGACTCTCTCTGTATGACTGCAATATCTTTGGGTTTTGTCTAACAACATGATGGTCTTACAGCAAATCAAGGACAAGCCTAAAACCTTTTCTTAAGACTGTGGGCCAGTCATCAGGAACCTCATTAACAATGAATGCATCTGAAAAACGAAAAGTGATATTCAGTACTATGCTTGGTATCCGATCTCATCTTTTGGAGGGAGGGTCATGGGGTCTTTGTTTAACTTTTCAAATGTATGTAATGATACATTATCTCTCATAACTGAAAAGTAAGTTTTGTGGGGTTCTGGTATAAAAAGAAAAGCTGAAAAGTGAGGCTTTATCTGGGGAAAATAGTATAATTTGACAACTCATATCTAGGATTGTTTAACAATGTGCTTCAGTATTACATAGAACTAATGGAATGTAGGACTGATAGTCTTGTGCTCTTATCAGTGCAAGAACACCACAAAGTAGTTTGCCTTACAGTCTGTGATCCTTCCTTTCCTTTTTTCTGTACTTATTTTAAACTATTTGTACTGAATACAATAGAGATGAGGAAGAACATTTAAAACATACGTAATATAAACTTTCCCAGGGACTCTAGTGAGACATATTATGAATCTCTGGGGTCTTCTAATCTCCTTGGATAATTAATATTTCTTAGATATATCACATGCCTAATGGTTTGAAGTGATAACTTCAGTAAAATCAACTAGATCTCAGCTGTATTCAGGAGATTTTCATGATTAGAGAACAATTGCTTCCATTGCCAACAGGCATCATGTTGGGCAGTCTCACTTGAAAATCCAACTAGAATCAGCATTGGAAATGAATTATCCACTTTGACACAGAAAAAAATTAGCATTGTCTGTATATTGTCTCAAAATAGAGAGAGAAAAATAGAGAAATTTAGTATAAATAGAGAAAATAAGTTTTCAGTGTTAGCTGTAATGACATGGTTTATTGTCAGAATGCACTTTTGAGCTCTGAGAAACATAACCATATGGAATTGTACTAATTAAAGTAGAAGTAATTAAATAAGGAATCCAGTAACAGCATTGGAAATTTGGCCCAACATGAGAATCTCAAAAGCTGAAGTTCCTTAATTTTTTTTTTTTAAAAGAGAACAATAATGCACTGATTTTAAAACATATTCCCTTTATTTCTTTTCATTATTATTTTATTATAAGACCCTTCATCTGGAATCAGAAGTCTAAAAGGATTATTGTCTTGAAATACTCTTCTAATTCCACTTGCTTGAAAAGCTGAGGTAGGAAATTTTGAAAATATGTCTGTATTGTAACGAAAATGTTGTTTCTATTAAACGGACATGTCTGTGTAACTAAATACACAATCGATGTCAGTGTGTAATAATATCCTCGTCAAATGTCTCTCTCTCATGACAATGTGACATACACAACTATCGATATAGAGACAGATCCACAAATCCTCTACATCACAATTAATTTTTCAACTTCTGTGAAAGTCCTGTGCACCGATGATTAATAACTTTTTAAAATAGCACTATCAAAATTTTCCAGTAATGCTCTCTAGGAATTCAAGGAATTCTTGGACCATCCCCTAATAAGGTTAAAGTCTGAATTGCCTCTGAGATAACAGAATGTTTCTGGAAAAATGTAAACCACAGCTGCAACTCTTATTAGGAGTGTACTGTCAGTTCTCATTTCTGATGTGCCAAACCTGAAACACCATTATTTCACCATCATAAAAATATATCACCATCATAAAAATACATGCAACAAATATGCAGTAAGACCTATCAGATGGGAGAACAACATTAGACCTTTACATCTATAAATTATTACTAACGTAAACTTTTTTGTTGCCACAGCAGTTACTCAGTTCTTTTACACCAAAATGTTTTTTGCTGGACTCAAGCAAAGTGCGAAGAGAAGAAAAGTAATTGGAAACATTTTTTTGGAAAACAACTGTTTAAAATCTTGAATTCTTGTTTATTATTGAATCTTCAATTCTTGTTTATTATTGAATTAATTTTTTTAGGCAGGTCTGAGTAGAATGAAAAATTTGATTTGAATTCTTTTAGTCAGTATGTCCATAAATATTAATTAAATTTATATTAATTGACCTTAATTATGAATCAAATTTACCTTTTTTATGTAAATAACATTTTTAGTCTTGTTTTTCCCCTGGTGGAAAAGGATGATGTATTAAGAAATACAGTTGCCTCACAGGCTTCCTTTATGAGGCTAGCATAGCTAACATTAACAATCAGTTAATAATCTCATTGTTACTGCTTTTTGTCACAACATACAAGTAAAACAAGTATTTCTGTCTCTGAAGTTTTGGTTGTTCTGGTGGAACATAAATTAAATACACCATTAAATTCCAATACTTCTTTATCAGTAACAGAATACACACCGCTTAGGAAACAAAATCTTAATAAAAGGTCAATGTATTCTGTCTGCTTAAGAGGCTTGAAAAAATATATTTAATA
>NW_010424858.1:0-299 GCF_000710305.1 Buceros rhinoceros silvestris
CTGGGTGAGCTTTCTCTTCCTCACGAAGCCTAAAAGAGGTACTCACCCTCACACCAACCCCCCACCCCAGATAGGCACTCGGTTAAGCCAGTGACCGGCTCCCAGCACCCACGCTGCCCTCAGGTTTGCGGTGCTCCTCGGGCGCGGCAGCGCAAAGGGAGGTGGGGTGGGGTACCGCGTACGTGGGTGAACTTTAGAGTTACTTAGAGAGAGAGTCGAGGATCTTGCCCGGCTGCCGGCAGTATAGGTCCGTCTTCGCACTTTGCCCTTTTCAATAAAAATACGGCTGGCCCCGCTTT
>NW_010424858.1:486-2638 GCF_000710305.1 Buceros rhinoceros silvestris
ATTTTAAAAGCCTTTCTAGCGGCATAGCTGCTCCCGAGAGGGGTTTCTCAGTGGGCAGTATCACGGAGCGCAGGTCTTCCCTCCCTGCCCAGGCAGCCGTTGCATAAGCCCCAGCGGTTGACAAGACAGGTGGGCTGCTGCGCCCAACACCCCACGCGTGACTGCGGGCCGAGAGCAGGCAGCCACCGTGGTGTCATAGGACATACTACAGCCAAAGCAGGGGGCTACTTTCATAACCAGGGTCTTGTATTTTTACGGCTGTGCATTTATCTCTGATACCATAAAAATGGGATTCTTCCTTATGCAAATACACCTGTATAAAGGGGCTGTTGGTGGGTCTTGCCTGCTTTTCTGTTACCACCTGGGATCTGTTAATGGTCAGCAGCTATTGGAAGTGATTGCTGCCTGTGAAGTTTCATGCCAAGAAGTTCTTGAGTCTTACCTAATTCAGGCTGCAAAGCCCGGCGGAAGCAGCACACCATCAGTAACTAGTATTCTAGTGAGCTTAGGGGTGAGTGCTCTTAATGGGAAAGATAGAAAACACAGAGTTGCTCCTCTGTCTCTGCAAGGACAGAGTGCCTCTAGCTCTAGGTAAATAAACTGAAGAATCTCCCCTGACGTGGAGATACTTTTTTTTTGTAATGTGCTGTCAGTTTACATCTGAGACAGCTTAGGAATTGTTTGAGTCTCTGCATGTGGTAGGGCTTAAAACTGCTGTAATTAAGCACTCTTCACAGCTGAGGTTTTATGTAAGACTTTATGTACGCAGAGAGACTTCCCCATAAGGGCTGCTGATCTTTCTGGGGAGTGTGAAGTTTGGGATGATTCACACTATACTCAAAAAGGTGAGTGTTGTGAAAAGGAAAACTTAGTGGACACCTAAAGAGCATTACATCAGTCATCTCTTGGTGCTTTTGCATCTCTACCCTGATAGTTTTCCCATTGCATGTCATTTAGGGGCAAGGTGTCTATCACAGGAAAGGGAAGATTCTGTAGCTGGGGTGTTGAAGTAACTGCTAATGAGACAGGCTTGCTAATGTGTCTACTCTTGGCACAGAAGGCATGGGGTTTGCAATAAATCTTGGAGGTGCTTCTATTCAGGCTATATATTTTCATTTCAGTTTTTGCATTTTCTGGTTTTGGAGACGGGTATTAAAGTCTTTTTATAATGTCCTATTCTCTAGATTATCTAGAAGTGTGTTCAAGACATGGGTATTCTTGGAGCTTTCTGCATGGTGAATATTTGTAAGGGTTTCATAATAAATGCTTATAGAAGGAAATGTTGGGTTTTTTGTCGTCTTCTCCTTGTCTCTTCTCCATCTAGGTAAGTGCACAGCAAGTCCTGAACCTTTAGCTGTAAAAGACTTTTCCTGAGCATCTCTTGATATGTATTACTTAGAATACGTTACTTAGAATGTTACTCAGAATATGTGCAAGACTTACAATATGTGCAAGAAATTAGATTTTCTTTGCATCTTTGGATTTCCGCACCTTTTCTTCTTTCAGAGCTGGTTTCCTGCAAATAATGCACACTCCCTCATTTACCCATAATGAGAACACTCTGAGTAGATCCAAGAGTAGAAAATGTCCACAAAGGACCTCCACTGAGATCCCTACAGCCCGCACTCTTCAGGCTCCTTAAATTACTACCATTTCTCTCAGTAAATCATGGTGCTGAAATACATATGTAAATGACTATACTCTATACAGGAAAATCTATTTATGTTGGCACTTGCACTCCCTGATCCACTGGTACAATAGAAGTTATTCAAGGCTTCATATACCTTTTGAATTGCTCGTTTAGTAATATCTCTGCAGGTGCATTACATTGACGTATGCCCATATAGCTGTATTTGTATATGCAGAAAAATAACAACGGTTGGAACTTACTTAAAATAGTAAAGATTTATGAAAATGCATGTAAAAAATTCTGTTTCTCTAGTGGTCAGCCCATCCCTAACTCTTGACACACAGAATGAATGAAACAGGTGGCTGCAAGAGAGATCAAGGTATTGTCACAAGAGGAAAAAAGAAAGAAGAAAAATATTTCCTGTACCAATTTTCTGTTAATCACTCCCTATTATGAAACTATGGTTTACTTGAGTCTGGCTTAAAGTATTATCTTCCCCCCCCCCTCCTCACCACCGCTTGA
>NW_010424858.1:2738-3039 GCF_000710305.1 Buceros rhinoceros silvestris
CCCCCTCCTTTTTGTTGTTGCTGAACAGCATCTGCTTTCATTGTAATGCAGATCTATTTAGCTAATGACATAGCTGTTGCATATAAATAACAAAATCTTGTTAGCTTTTCTAGAATTGTACCAAAACCATGAGTAACATAGTTCAGAAAACAGTATTTTGTACTGATGCAGCCAGTGGCTTACAATGCAGAAACTGCTGTATTAAGTATGTAACGATTTTGTGCAGTACATATCAATGTAGGCATATCTGTCCCCCACATATTGAACCATCAGGATGAAAAACTTACTTTAAATAATGCAG
>NW_010424858.1:3215-10838 GCF_000710305.1 Buceros rhinoceros silvestris
CCCTCCCTTGACCTTGCCATGTTCCCAGCCATAGCCACATTGCACCTGACATTCACGAAGCTTGTTGTCTGCCCCAAAAGCTCAGCATTCCCTTAAGAGTAGATGTTTGCTTGCTGTTTTCTTTCTAGTAATATGCTGTGATTATGTATACATACACAGTGGGGATACGCCACTTATCTGTGCTTGTGCGTGAGCTAATGGGTTTAAAGTGGGTCTGTTTCTGTGTGCGCGCTGCCAACACACGTCCCTTAAGTGGATCTTAATTTGCAGATGGGGTACCTGCCCTGCCTGATGTCATAGGGGGTACTGCTGCCGGAGCTCAGCTGGCGGGGTGGGTACTGCTGGTCCCACTGGTGGGTACTGCTGGTCCTGGCAGCAGCGGGGGGGCGGGGGGGGGGGGGAGGGGGAGCCCGGGGTACTGCTGCCGGAGCTCAGCTGGCGGGGTGGGTACTGCTGGTCCCACTGGTGGGTACTGCTGGTCCTGGCAGCAGCGGAGGGCTGGTGAGGGAGAGAAGGGGTAGCCTGCATCCGGAAGTGTTGATCCCTTGGGAGGGGTGTCTCGCAGAGGTGCTCCCTGTGCAGACTGAATGAAAGCTCTGAGAAATGGTCTCACATTTCAGCCTCGTGCACTTAAATGAGGCTAACCAACTTAATAGGTAGATGCTAACAGAATGCCAACAGATAAGCAGTTATTTTGGGGTCTAATTTTTTTATGCTACAAATATGGAACTGAAGTATCTTAAAGGCGTTTTGGCTTTTCTGCTTAAAATCTGACTAGGGGCTCACAAACGAGAAACGATTTCTTCATAAACTGATAGAACTGAAAGTTAAGTTTCCCACCCCACTGTGAGGAAAATTGCGAATGAAAAACAAAAAAGTGAATTAAACATACACCCCTGCGAGAGAGAAATGCTCTCTATGGATTAGTTCTTGGAGTAGTACTTACCTCCTACATTTCTAGACCCGGCAGAATATTTACAAGACATTGTGATACAAAGGTAGTGGGTAAAATTTTCCCTTTAATTTTTAATATTTTGTCACTGCAAAGTTCTGTGAGGAACCTCATGGTCTCTATTACATAAAGGACAGATTAAAGTACCTTTCCCAAAGTAGTTCTTGAAATAGAGAAATTCAGATTATACCAAAGAGATGCTCAATATGAATGTTTCCACAATAAAAAGCTATGGGTAGAGAAAAACCTTGGAAATAAAGCTCTATCTGGCAGGTTTCCTGCAGGTGTTTGCAGCTCTAAAAACTTATCTGAAATGCAGCCTTGTAATTTAATTGTTTAAGCTTAGAGAGACATTGAAGGATGAAAAAAACCCCAACAAAACACCAACTCAAAACATACCCCTCCCCCCCCAAACCAACACCAAAATCAAAACAACTAACACAACCCTAAAAGCAAACCAACTGAAGCCATCAATAATGCAAATGGGGTTTAATTTCTTATTAATTATTATTTAGAAATCCAGGGGACCTTTATTAGCAGCATTGGAAATAAAAACAAAGTTGTAAGTTTTAATGGCCCTCTTGTGAGAGCTCAAGTGCTGTTTGGCAAACACTTGTCACTAGCTCATCTAGAGAAACGTAATTTCATTTTGACCAAAACGAAGAAATCCCGCCCGATGCAGCATGTGGTGGGCTTGTACCTGGCTCAGGGATTTCCAAAAGTGGGGCCATAAGGAAACGTTTCAGAGTCCTGTGCTGCTAATAGGCAGTGGGTTGATGGCTTGGTTATCATGCTTTGTCTTTGTCTAAGGTGGCTTTGCCTGAGCAGGAAATCAGGTGTTTCACTCTTAGCAATGGAAGTGGCTGGAGGCGCTGTTTTACTTAACTCGCCACGTCCGTTGCCATCCATTTCCACTCAGAAATGTCACTATCTAAATAGGTGGTTTTCCTTGGCTGATGTTTCTCTCTGACTTGCCAAGTGAATTTGTTTGGGATGTGCCTTGTGTGCTTTCCCCACTCTGCAAGCAGAAGCCAAGGATCAAGCTGGCCTCTCCACCTGCACTGTAAGCAATAACCACTCGTCTGTTGCGGCAAAAAGTAGCTGGAGTTATTAGAGTGGGTTTTGTCACTGTGTTTGAAGGGGAAAAAGTTACAGCAGAGAAATCCTGGGGAAATCCCTGGTTACACAAGCCTTGTCACTGTTGATGAGCATATGAACACCTGGGACTACTGATGGGGCCATAGACCAAACCAGAAATTTAAGGATAACAATCATCCTACTTCTTTTTGTTTCATTTAAATTCACAGACTTGACAATGATCATAAAATGCACATCACTTCTCAGTAAACATTAAATAGAGACAGGGTGGTAGAGGTATCTGCTATTACTAAGACTTAATTATTTTATGAAATATGACAGCATTTACTAGTGTATTGTGAAGCATTATAAATAATTAAAGCTGAATGACATTTGTAAAAATGAAAACACCCAACACAAGCCTTTGATCTTTTGATTGTGTTGATTTCTTTTAATTAGGTTCCCTTGAATCTGAATACAGCCTATTTCTATAAATGAGTAAGGTTGTTCTGCATGAAAATGATGGATGAATTTTTATCTTCTATCAAATGTCAAGAAAATAATTCTTGCTCTCTGGCCTCATCTCATAAGATCTGCTTACAAGTGTCTCTGTTAAGGGTTTCGGATATGTGCTGTACAGAGTTGTTACCACCCACTCGCATAACAGTGACTCAATTTACTTTGTCATCCAAAACGTCCATTGCCATTTTATCATTTTCTCCCAAAGCACATCACTGGACGTTTTTGATACATGAAGGGGTCTTCATGAAGTGCTTGAATTTATAAAGCTTTGATATAGAAGTGTTGGAGCAAAATGCAGAAAAAGTCTAAAGTAGTTCAGAAACAAGAATAATACCATGGGAAAAAACAAGTTGACAAACTTCCCTCCTGACTTCAAGATGACACTGCAAGTCTGGTCATCAATGTCTCTAGGTCACACAGAATGAAAGGACTGTCTTTGAATTTAGAGCATGTCTCACGTTCTCCCCTCTGTATCTGAGGTTAGCAGCACTTCACAGAAGGCATGTTGTGAAGGATAACTCTGAGTATGGAATGGAATTATGTACATACTCAGAAGGAGGGATATGTATCAGTGATTTGGAAGTGGAAGCCTCTAGAAGTGCTTAACGAAGCTGTTGTGTAGTGAAGGCACAGACCTGAAGACTCAGGTTCCCCCGGGGCTGTTGCAGGTGGAAAAATTAATCACGCTACAAATGCTGAATCAGATGCCACTTAACTTTGATGCGGGTGGACAAAAACTTTTGTTTGGGCTAGTCCTTTGGAATAAACGATCGGGTAGTCAGTTCTCCTTGCCTGGGTCGGTCATGCGTCTGATGAAATGATTTGTTTGAAGCCTCATCAGGCTTTTGAAAGGACTTTTTTCTTTAATTTGGCAACTTGGCTGAGATGTTGGGAAGGTGATGCATATATCCAACAGCCTTCTGTGCTCTTTCTCCTACTTTATTGGTAAAACCAGCATAATCTGGGCATGAGGTACTGACAGTCAGCCAAAGGATTTCACAGATACTAAGGAAAAGAGGAAGAGTGAAAGAACAAAAAAATAATCAGGCATAGGAGGCTCACAGCTTTGTGGCAACCTCTTCTAGATAACAGAACTGATGGCAAGGAACTTTGCCTTGGAATAAAATGGATTTGGAAAGTTGGAGTTCCTTTTTGTGTCTCACTCTATGAAGTTGTTGTTTTGGCTTTTTTAAAATTTTTGTATGTGGGAGTAATGCATTAATGCAATTATGCTGTTCATTTGCATGTCCTGATGTTGACATTTGTCTTCCCCTCGGAGGTGTCTAATTGTACTTAGTTTTGAGGCATGCTAACTTAACGTGTCGTTGCTCGTGCTGTGTACCTTTGTGGATAAACATGAGACAGAAGATGCAGGATATTAGTCTCTCAGGCTGCCGATACGTGCCATCAGCAATGAGTTTACTCATTGGCATTGGGGAACAGTGCTGCTGGCTGCCCTTGTAGCCTCAGCTAGGCTACAGATGCATTGCAGAGATAAACAATATTGACAGCTTTGGCTGTCTGTATGCAAGAGCCCTTGGTGGAGAGATGTGGGCTCTTTTTGAATGTCCAGAGACTTGGAGGAGGGTGTTTAGTGGCAAGGGATGTACGTGTGGATAGTGGGAATGTAATGGGTGAATACCTTGTCTTGGTTTTTGTTATCCTTCTCAGATGGATACAAAATTCTCTATTTCTCCCTCGCTGTCACTAAGGAATGTGTATTTAAGATGTAGGTCTAAATTATGTCTGATTAGAGCTATAGGATACATGAGTTATTGAGGGGGTGACCCGACATTTTTTACAGGAGAAGAAAAAGAAATTCTCCTGTTTAATATAGACATAAGAAGCACTCTGCTTATGTAATAGTCACTTCAATATTTGTAATTTCACTAACTTAAAAATACTTTAAAATTGTAAAAGTTGTTTTAGTGTTTCTAATTTCTTTCAAATGTTCCCATGTTTGGCTTTTCATAAAAACAACAGAGCCTCTAATAGCTGGATTATATTTCTTCTAAATTACATGACTCATCAGGAAACCTGACCCACTGGGGAGCATTTTTCAAGTGGGGCAGGGATTAAGCTTCAATTGCGCAGATTCATCAAAGATGATGAGTTGAACATCTTAGAATCCCTCTGTGCTCTGAAACTGCTCCCCAATGCTGTGTACTATGCAGGAGAGAGGACTGCCTGTGATGCTCTGAGAGGTGCCATGGGGTTTCTGGGCACCATAGGAGAGGGTGAGGAAGCAAAATGGCTTTGAAGGCTGTTAGCATTAAAAGATGATGAGAAAATACCTTGCTGTCATCACTTTATTTCATTAGGTTGCTAATAAGTTTCCTCTAGGGATGGTAATGGGGTAGTTCTTATGCTTTTATCCAATTAGTGACTGATCCCAGGAGTATATCCTTTTGTTGTTGAAAATACGTTGAGTTTCATTCCAACTCAAATGCTGCATCCTGTAGGATCTCTGAAGTCAATGAAATGCCACGAGTAGGTACCTGCTAGGCTAGGTCCTTGGTTATTATTTGATGGTGTTAGCCTTATTTATGGTTTTGAGATGATGCCCTAGAGGGCAATGGACTCTCTTGTGAATGTAAGTGAAATGCCAAAGACATGAATAAAGTTTCATTACGAGTTTTGAGGTTAGTTTTAAGTTGAGACACTGAATTCACATGTAGATAGGAAACAAAAGAAAAGTGCCTTTGATGCTATTGCCTTAAGGGATATCCAGCACCAGTGCCTTGCCAGCTGCTCGTGCCTACAGGGTCCTTTGCTGCTGGCACTATTGTCACCTCCAGGTTTTAGCACGATTTAAAATGACATTGAAAAGGAATCAGCAGCAGTAACAATGCAGCCAATGTATTTAGTTGTGGGTGGTCTTCCATTAGTGAGAGGAACTTCAGCTATTCTTTAGTTTTCATTTTTGTCTCTGCAAGTAGCCAACAGTTGCAACTGTCACTTCTCTTTCAGGGCAGTGTGTCTGGCTTTAGACCAGGTAGTTTCTTTGTTTTGACCCTGGCCAGTTTTTACTGTGATAGAATTTCTGGATTTCTTCATTTTTGAGTTGACCCCTCTCCCTTTTCATTCTGTAATTTGCCTTTGATGCTTTACCTTCCTGTCAAGACATCGGTGCTCTGTGTGGTTTTATGTACCTGGGGCTGCGTGGCACAAGGTACAATGAATGAAGTACGCACCAGAACATGAACACTGTGCTTCATGTTCTACAAGGTTAGATTTAAGTTACTGAGCTCACTCCAACAGCTTTTTCCCGCCTCCAAGGCTAGTGTGAGCTTTATAGTCCAGTGATGCATCTCAGATTCTTTACTATCAAGATGCTCATGATAAGCTCCTTCCTTTCCCCTTGAGATTTGTGGTAGGGAGGTTTTCAAGCCCTGTGGTGGTAGATAATGTTGCAGTCACTGCATGTGTTTCATGTGCAATTTGCTATAAAGGTAGAGACTGTTTCGGATTTCTCCCTCTCAATGTAATGCAAACCTATGGCAAGAAGCAGGAGGCACCAGTGGCCTCCTCCACTTTTCAACTTTTTTTTTTTCCAGTTTTACAGATGTTGAAGGAATTCTGAAAGGTGTTCAACAACCCCTGCTGATGAATAATGATGATAATAATGATGAAAATGCTGGAATAGTCTCATAGTGGCTTGGATACAGTGTAGTGCTGCGATGCTTGGTTGGAGTTTCTTTTGGCCTTGAGAATCTTGATTTATCCTGGACAGCAAACAGCAAAACAATGTTTTTCATTTCCTTGAGTATGATGTGGGCCATATCATCATTTAATAAATGCATTATGATCCAGAGTGAACAGGAAAATTACTGAGTGCTGGGTTATTTGGTCTTTGTCTTGTCATCTCTTGGTTTCTCTTCTTTCACCAGATAGGGAGAGGGATGACTAATGTTGCCTATGATGCTGGGGCAGTTATGAGCTGGACTGAGACCAATATAGCAGTTAAGATGCTCCTTCACAAAGCTCATGTCTGGCATTTAGAAACTGCTTACCTGATGGCCTTCAGACAAGTGACCTAGGAGTGATAGTTCTTTCCCAAAACATCCCCTTATCTATCGAACCTTTATCCACTTGAGAGGGAGAAAAAAATCCTGCAGGGATGGTGATCAGTCTGGTCTGGAAGACTGTAGTGGCCTTCAAAGGGAGGGCTGGCTGGAGCACAGCTTTTCTGCTTTCCAGAGAGGATAGTGCATGTCTTTTTCTCCAGGAACAGCCAGGACTCTCACAGCCCACAGCAAGCTGCTACTAGACCCCTGTTGGGGATGTGATGGCCATCAAGAGCATAAACCAAGCATTATGCACGTTTATTCAAGCCTGTGGGTAGTCTCAAGCTGGATGCACTCTGAAAAATGTTCCCCAGGGCAGGATGAACCCAGAGAGCTTGTGTGTAAGCTCTCACCCAGAATGAATATGTTTCAGGAAAACCTCATATGTGATGATCCCTTTTCTTTTTCCTTTTTTTGTTTTGTGAGTGAAGTAAATGATCCTTTTTCTTTGGGTTTTTTTTTTTTTTTTGGCTGTTACTGGTAACTGAAAGTGATCTTTAGTATGGTGTGCAAATATTCTAAATTTCCTTACATGTAATCACCCAAAGTCAGCTATTCAAGATCAAGTAATGCATTCTTCCCAATTTTCACCTCACATCTGGTTGAAAAGTGAGAGGTCAGATAACCGGGAATGTAAAAGAAAAGCCTCCCCTAATCCTTTGCTTGGGCAATATGGTCTTTTCTCCCTGATCCCTGGATTGCGCAATACACTTTTCTCTCTTTACTTTCACCAACTTAGTGCCAAAGGGAAAGCAACCTTATATAAATGTGCCATCAGCTTTGATGGGACTGTGAAAATATCATCAACCTGTCCAAACAATGGCTGCTGTTATTTTCTATTCCCTATTTTGAAGAAAGAATTTCAGTTTGGTGCTCATATTAGTACCTGGTCTTGTCCTGAGTTTAAATAAGAGTAAAAACTGAGTACACAGGAGAGTAAGCCACAGCTGTTGAACCTCGGTGTGGGGGCTCCTCTCTTTCCACAGCTCCTTCTGTCTCTCAGCA
>NW_010424858.1:10924-17681 GCF_000710305.1 Buceros rhinoceros silvestris
CAGCAGGAACAGAAGATATGATGACTAATTTTGGGAGGGACATGGAAGGAAGAGGGGAGCTGACCTCTGGTTCTGAAAGTGCTAGGTTCATTCCTTCTCACTTCCTAATCGCCAAGGGCCGTTGTTTGTTCAGGCAGATTCACAATACAGGCAGCGGCAGGGACAGATTTTATCACACACTGGTTATGCCTCTCTCCTGATTTAGCAGAAAAAGAAGGTAATTCACTTTGTTTTCAGTCTTTGGCCTTTATGTTGAGATTACTCATGTCTTTGCTTCCTGAAAATCAGAGACCATCCTTTTTCACATGTGAAATGTCAGGATGGCCTTGCCTTTCTGTCACCAATGACCTTATTTTACTATCCTTTGCAGTTGTGCCTCTTACTAAATGAAAGCTGCAGCTGACTGTGTGCTGGAGGACGTGGATGTGGGCCTGACAGCTCTGGCATATGCCTGCTTTGCCCGTCTGTTTGTGTTTGGAGCTGTAGGTCATTAAAAGTAGTTTTGATCATTTCAGCCTCAGTCAGACTTTTGGACACCTCAGGTGACCGTATTGGCATTTCCAGTGGGTCACAACCAATTATAAGATGAGGACAGGAAGGAGAGGTGGGAAGTTGCGTTTAGGATGCACTAGGGTAATGGTTTACAGCAGTAATTTTTCTAAGCCTGGCCATTAGGGGTGTGAAAGAGAGAAAAAGAAGAGGAGGAGGAAATAAGCTGGGATGGAAAAATTGTAGCCTGATTTTTTTCCCCAAATTTGATCCGAAGTCTGCAAAAGAGAAAGATGTGAATTCCTCTTCCATAGGAGAAGGAGTCTGCTGTCTCAAAAGGCTGTTCCCTGGCAAGTCAGATCTCCTGCCCACTCCTGCTGGCGATGTGGGGATAGTGGATAGCGGCCAGAAAACCTCAGGCTCTCCCAGGCGTTGCTGTGGCTGAGCGACGCCTGGGCAGTTGCCCCTGCTCTTTTCCTCAGCCACCCCCACCCAAGCATCCAGCGGGAGTTTTTGTTTCTGATTCAGTTGCTCTGCAAACAGTGTCACAATTTGTCAGGTGCCGAGAATGATATTTGCTTGATGGAAATGTTGGCCCTATTGTGAATCAATCCTAATAGATTCTCACAGCAAGGTTGTAAGACAATGAGGCGAATTTACTACGCAGGCAGACAAAGCGGCTTCTATTATGTGTGAAAAAGCAAATAATAGGAGGATAAATGCAAAACAGTGAGAATGTCTCAGCGTTAGGCGGTCGCAGGCACAACAGTGCGCATCAGCATCTGACTCGAGCACCAGAGGTGTGGTGGGAACAAGCAGGTACATCTGGAGGGCTCGTGCCTGACAAAGCTGGGCTGTGGGTGCATGCAAAAACCCAAGGAATATTTCAAAGACATTCTGCAAAGACTCTGCTCAGAGCAGCAATGGGGAAAACACATGATTGGTCCTTAAAATAAAGTGACCTCTTCCTTACTCTAAATTAAGAGAAAGTTTGGCATGATGTAATGCTTGTGAAGGTACCACACTGTAGATGCTTGTAATTCCAGTTCCAGTCTTCTATAGTGGAGAAATGTGGCTGGAAAATTTCCAGTGGACCCTCTTTTTTTCTTTTTTGAATTTTGGCTTAATATTTTCCAACTGAAATCTTCTGGGGAAAATGCTGATTTTGTTTTCAAAAGAATAGATAAGCAACACATTCATATATTCATCTTAACTGAAATATGGAGTAGCTGATATTATAATTCCTTGGAATTTCTTCATGCTGAGGTTTTTTTTTTTTTACTCTGATTCAGAAGAGAAAAATTATTTTGTTTTCACTTGAAATATGAGAATTTCCCAAAGAATGGAAATGCTGAGTTACAGCAAGCCAAAGGTATTTTGTAGCATCTGTGAAACTATCTTGGTTGTGATTAATTTTCCATGATAGCAATGTGTTGTAATAACCATGTTTATTGTTAGTCAGCCCTATGATACTTAGCCTCTTCTGAAGGGCCAGAGACTGAATGAACATGGAAGATGAATTGTCCTATGACTGTTAGCATGAGGTGCTTGATATCATGATTAAAGTATATTGTCAGGGTCATATTGAGTGGATGCCCATCCACATTTCTATAGCTAAAGAGGGAGGTCATTCTCCAGGATGTCTGAAAGCTGAATGTATGTCAGCTATACGGTTAACAGTGGTGGATTTTGTTTCCTTTCCTTCTCTTTCTGAGCATATTCTGTGCCTGGGAGTCTGCATCTACAGCTACTGGCAGAATGCAACCGGTTAATAAAAACCCAAGAAGTCACCTATTGGACACCAACACTTGTCTTACATAGAAAACGAAAGTGAGTTCTGATGTTAGGGCTGAAAAGACTTTTGCCCTCAGGAAGTGTTGACCTACTCTTTAGCCATTTCTGCTGCTCTTTTCTGACCATGCATTTACCGTCTCTCAGGGTACCAAGTGGCAGATCTTGGCTGGCTGGTGGTCTCTCCCACCACACTACGCTTGCTGGATTTGCACCGCAGTAGGCTTGGTTCAACAGGGAGAGAGTTTTGTAGAAGTCAAATTTTCATGAGATTTGGCTCTCAGGACTGAGGAGCTCCCATCTGACTAATCTGGGGAGTGGAGAAAGAAGGAGCCGGCATATTTTCAATGGCTACAGGAGGGTTGATGACCATCTTCTGTTCAAGGCTGAAGGGTATTTGTAACTAAAGCTCAAAAAGGAATATAAATGTCAGGCAAAATAGTGAGACAGTGTTTGTCATAATAGATTTTGTCTGTGCAATGGAGTGCTGACTTGTCAGTCGAAGAACAGTGTCTGCTTGTACTGGTTTTGCTATTCCCAACATATGATTCCCACAGGGTTTGAGAACTTTCTTGGGAAGAGACCATGTGAGTGTGCAGTTCTTGCCATTAAGACTAATGCATTTCCTTCTAATGGCTCTGCTGTGATGAATCAGTCCCTGCACGCATGCCTTGATGGTGGGTGCCACTGCTTACTGGCTCCGGAAAAATTGTGAGTACTGATGTGTGTGAATAAGTCAATATGATAAGGGGAGGAAATATTCTTGAAGGATAATTTCGGGCTGGGGATGTTACCTTCCCTTGATGTCCCCAACAGTCATTAGCAAGTGAGAGAGTCTTCTCCAGAGGACCGTTTTGCCAGCCTAATTCAGGCTCTGGCTCCAAATTGTCCTCTGGAAGAGACCAGCTCTATCGACTGCTGACAGTCTGTGGAGAGCAGTCTCACAAAGCTAAAATTAGTTTTTATCTGGACCCCTCCTACAAATAGGATGAAAAGATGTATGTGCCTATCAGTGTTTGACAAACATTTTCAAATTAAAAGAAAAAAAAGCAGAACATGGGAACTTCTTCTGTAAAAAGCATGTTTTGTTTTTTTTTTTTTTTCCAGGGGGAGGCTTTTGGAGTATGTTTTTTTTCTGTGGTTGGTTTGTTTTTGGTTTTTTTCTTTTTTTTTACAAAAGATAAATCTGATTTGAAGTGGAGGTGGTGACTTCTTTTAGTGGATACTGCAAGTAAGTTTTAGAAAGTGCTACAGTAGCTCTATAGCCAAATAGAGATGTTGCCATTTTACCTACTGTGAACTACATCTTGGAAAAGAACTCCTTTGCCAGCTGCAAGGGCAGTTGGGAGGCAATTGTTTTGTGATCCAGTCCCAATACAGGATGTGAAAGTAAATCTCTTGCCTCTCCATCTCTTTTTTTTTTTTTTATGGAATCTAGGCACATTTGTTTCCCATGAACTACAATAAATTACCTGGAAAGTAAAATGCGTGGATTACTGATGGCTGTGCTGGTGTCTGAGGATTGTTCCTTAATGGTTCAAAGCCAGACTTGGCTGGTGCAAGAAGCATATATTGGGGTGGGGGAGCTGGTGCCTCTGCAATAATACTCTGCCTGGTATTATTGCACGGGCCAGCCTCCCTTTTTGATGAGCTTTGCTCTTGGCTTAACTGTTGCTGCTACCCTAACTCATTCACCTAGCTGGAATGGCACAAACCAAACCTGTGGAGGGGAGGAGTGGGGTCAAACCAGCTTTATCTTGAATATGTGACACCTTCAATTGTTGGAGTTGTCCTGAATGGTACCTGGGTGGCTAATATCTGACCTTTTTCTTTTTAATTTGTTGGGAGACTGAAAAACTACAGATGAAATGAAAAAAGACTAGAGAAGGATAATATAAATCACTTTATGCGTTCAAATGTGTTTCTGATTGTTCTGCAGGAACAGAGATCATAGACTGTGGTTATTTAGTTTAGAGTGGAAGAAAATATAATGAAACAAGTGAGCACAGGGACTTCTCCATCACTTGCCATACATGATTGTTTGGTGTGTATTTAATAGAGGCTTCACCGCTGCAGCAAATCATTGAATGGAAATATTTAATGAGATCAAAGGAGGATTAGGCTTTTACAGGAAAATGAATAATATTTGTAAAAGTTTGACTAATGAGTACCCACAATGTCACCAGAGTTGCCAGTGCCTTCTTGCTTCAGGGACCGAGAGAATGACCTGCAGGGGCTGGAAAGAGATTTTCTGTGTGTGATACAATTTTCCATCCTTTGCTGGGTACACGCTGCTGCTTGTGTTTCTGGCTGCCTTCCCCTAAAAGACCAGATATTGGTGGCATACTGAAAAGGGAGCTTTTGAACTTGCAGGCCAGTGATTTGATCAGGCGTGACAGCAGCTAGGGACCTAAACAAATAATGAAGCGGCTAATTCTGTTCTCCTATCTAAAATTCTAATCTTGTTTGTGACATCATAATTGGTTGCCATAGGGACAATTATGGTGTCATAAAAAGAGGATTAATGATGAGTTTAAGTGAGGAATAAGCAGCTGGAACAGATGAACTTTTTAATAACTCCTACCTCCTCTAAAGCTACTGTTTTGTGCATAAAAATATAGCTCCAAATAAAGACTGAGCTAGAAGAAAACCAGTTAATATGACCTGAAGGAACAGTTGCACATCCAGAAGGATATTGCCCTAAGCTCCTGGGGTCTATCAAGGATGCTGTGGTGTAAAGAAAATCTCATTTTATAGAGAGATGCTAGAATGAGCAACAGACCTCCTGTTTCACGTGGACTTATCCAGGTGTGAAGCCACACTTTTTCCTTCCATGAATCTTTTTTGTTGTGTAGCTAATAATGGAAAACCATGTGCAAATAGAGTTAACGTTCCCATGTAGCTAGTCTAAAAAATGCATATGGGAAATAAATATGATGGTAGTGATGTAAAAGATAACTGAAATTTGGAGAAATGTAACTGACATCTTTTTGAGGGTGCCTCCAATTTTTGTGGTTTCTCTGTTTGGAAATGATTGTGTCCTGGAGCTAGAAGGTTTCCGGATAGATCGTCTGAAGCTTACTTTTTGCGTGTGCCGTAAGGGCTAGGAGGGCTACTTATCAGGGAGCAAATTAAGCCAGGCAAAGAGGGTTCTTGTGCCCAAGCTGTACTACTGTATTAAATGCTCAGTTCATACAATTTTTCCATGCTGCTGACTGTACGCAGTTTAAAGCAAAGTTTTGAAAAAAGATGAATTACTTCTGCAGGATTAATATCTATGATGGCTGCTTTGCCCTCTCAGGTGCCATTGCTCCCTCTGAGCCAAACAGGCTCTGCTTGGCTTGACTGATCTTGCTGCTGTTTATTGTTCTGACCTCAACCACTCTGACAGTAATGTCTTAGCAGAAGGGCCATCGACAAGAATTATTAATACATAATAGGGGACGGAAAGTAGTGTGAATAGCTGTTGGTAGCTGGGGATGGACTCTCTGGCAAGAAACAGCTTTGAGGGCTCGTGTGTGGGTGTCGGTGCTTTTGTTTTGTCTCTTGTTTTTGTGACATTTGCTTAACTCATTTTGTCTCCCTGCTTCTTGCTCTTCGTGGTGCCTCGTTGGTGAGCTGGAGAGGAACATGTGTTTCTGACCACATGGGAGGACCTGATGTTTTTTGGGGATCCAGTTATATTGCTCATTGAGACGATATTGGTCCTTGCTGTGGCTTTTGAAGCAAGAATAGCCCCATCTGGTTATTGCTGCTGAGCATTTGAGCATAGCTACCTTGCACCCACTGTCACAGTGCGTGAGAATGCTTACCAGAGCGTGCTGGCTTGCAGACAGTGACCTGCATGCCAGGTATCCCTGTGATGCTGAGCTGGGGTCACCCTCTGCCTTGGGGCACGGGCAGCAGCTGAGGTTAGGTCTCTGGGGCTGCTGTGTGCTGAGCACAAGCCTCTCTCTGAAGTGTTTTCTGGGAAGAATGAGAAATTCTTCTAAATTTGGGCTTCTAAAGTAGTTTTAAAGTAGTTTTCAAAACCCTGTACAGAAATACATTAATTCCTCCACCATTGCTGGGATGGCAGAAGGCAAGCTGTTCTTTTACTGCAGGAGGTGAAATTCGGAAATAAAGGCTAAACTATGAATTTTCCAAAGGTTTGCTAGAGGTGTAAATAGCTCTTTTGGGGTACCTGCTTGGGGAGACATGAGCTTGGTACACCTAAGCGACTTTCTCTGATTTTTAGCCAGGCCGAGAGTCTTTCCGGTGTTATAGACGATTTCAGTGGGTGTAGTGCAGGTAGGTTTGGATGCTCTTTCACTGACTGTTGCCTTCCTAGTATAGTTTTCCAGCTGCTTTTTCTATTCCAAAGCCCTGGACCTTCACTCCTTGTTGAAGCAGCCCGACACACAGCGTTTCACCTCAATCTGCCCTTGTGCCCCCAGGCAAAGGATCTGCTTGCCAAGCATCCTACCCTGCTGTTGTG
>NW_010424858.1:17786-24591 GCF_000710305.1 Buceros rhinoceros silvestris
AAGAGCAGCTTATAAATGCCGTGTGCAGTGTTCTGGCTAGTCCTACCCTCTAAGGCCGGTGTTTTACAAAGTAGGAACGCTGCTGCTACGAGCTGTGCAGGCAAGCTGGGGAGCTCTGTGCTCCCAAGTCCCAGAACAGTAAGTGGAGGGCAGGGTGTCATGACAAGCCCAGAGCAGGGCTGATGGCTGGTGCCAACAGAGACTGCTACAACCTGGGCTTCAGCAGGGAGTTAACCCTCTGCTGCTTAGACTTGGATGGTTCTCTTCAGAAACAGATGATCTAGTTGAGTCACTCACGAGAACACAGTCGTAATTCCTTGGGGAATAGCTAAGAGGGCACTAACAATTTTATTAGCTCCTCCAGATTGAGGAGGTGTGCCCATCGTTAGGTGTGCAAATTCAGGTTAATTTAAGACTGTGGTGCCCAAGGAAGTACTTCATTAATTTTTCAATCTATGCTTATCCAGTTGTCTGCAAGCCCCTCCCTACCCATATGGAGGTGTGGGGCTGTGGCAGTCCTGGGAACATCTCAGCTCAGTGCCAGGCTTCCTCAAGTTTTGTAGCAGGGATCTGGTGCCACCTGTGCAGCCCAGTCTGCTTGTGGGGACTTCTTGGGAGCGCAGCGGGTGCATCTGGGAGCAAGCTCTTACTTGGAGGCTTCTCAAATGCAGTTTTTCTCCTCAGATCCTATGTGTTTTTCTGTTTTCAATGGGCTTCACCACATTTCTCCCTTTTCAGTTCCAGCAAAGACAAGGTATGGAGCTGGAATGTGAAGTGTCCCGGTGAGAGCAGGAGGGGATGGGTGGTGTGTTGTCCTGGAGGCAGGATTCAACAGGTTGTGCTGCTCTGTTGACTGGCATATGCATTACACAGAGTCTTGCTAATGTTGTGGGTTAAGGAGGAGGCAGCGTGTTAGTATTTCTGAGATAAAAAGAGGGTAGACCAGTCTGATATATATCACTTTGCATACATTAAATGTAACTGCTGTGTGTGTAAGGCACTGGATAAGTGTATCTTGGTTCCAGCTTGAAGATGTGTGCCTGTCTGCATGTGACATGCGGTCAGTGAGAAGGCATGGGTGAGCTGGGCAGGAGAACATTATTCACAAGTGATCACATGCAGCTGACAAACTGTGGACAAAACTGAACCTTTGGCTACCTCATACCAGAGAAAAACTGAGCCTGGGTCTCAGCTGAATGCTTGCTGTGCTGCTGGAGCTGGTGATGGAGGCCCCTCTTGTGACAGGAGAGCTTATGATGTATCTCCACTGTGAGTGAGGAACAGGATAAGGCTGTTGCTCCTTTGAAACAGGGTGTGAAATACATTTGTAGACTAGTGCAACTTCTCTTAAAGTCACCTTGCTGGTACAGAGCTCAGACACTGCAGAGATGGGCACTGGCAGTGCTTTCTGCCTCCAGGCAGAGAGTTTTCTAGAGGCTCATCCTGCCTGCCTGGCCTGCAAAAGTGTCTGCTGAAAGTGTGGGTCTTTGATCTCACAAGATGTTAAACACAGAGTGAACTCAAAAACCAATGGGTGCAGCAGGTCTGGGTGCTAACATCTGCCAAGGCACAGAAGAAATACATGAGGCAAGGGGAATTTTTCTGTCTGTTGATACCTACATAAGAAGTGTGAGCAAGAATGCTTCATTGTATGTGTTTATATAGGTGTCTTGAGGTCCCCTGCTTTCTAAAACATAGCCATAAACCAAGCCTGTTTCTTCTTCTGTCACTTAAAATAAATTTCCAGTCACTACGTCAAAATCTCGCCCCTTTTCTCCCCCAGTCTCTTAACTCCTTTTCAAGAAGGTGGTTAAAAAAATCTACCCAAATCTAGTAAACAACTTCTTAAATTGCAGATTATAAATTTATATTTGTTTCACCTTAGTTAGGATTGAAGTCTATGAGCACTGGTAAGTTACCCAGAAATCTATGTATAGCAGATACTAGTTGTGGACAAAGACCTTGTTTTGGTTTTATTAGTGATCTCCACAGCAATGTGAAGGCCAGGCTCCGAGCCTAACGTGGAGATCTTCCAAAGAAAGCTAAAGCCAAGCAATCTCCCATATCCCATTAACGCCAATAAGATCTGCTCCCCAGCTCTTTGGATTCCACTGGAAAACTGCTGCAGACTGTTTAACTATACCCACCTCACAGGATCCTTCCCTGTGGCAGCGTTGTGTGGCTCTAACAGGGATGTTGACGCTGCCCTTGGTGTTTGAACTGAGGACTTCCCGTGGGTGAAGCGGTAGCAGTTTATTTCTGACTTAAACCTGGGCCTCACTTTTTAGGGCTCCCCTTTTTAGATACCTCAGCAGTATTAAGTAATAAATTCCACTGCAAATTGTGTGTAAAAGGGAAATTATTTCCAGATTTTTAAAAATGTCGTTTCTGAAGTGGTGCGGCTCAGTTTTATCATGAAGATTCTGATGAAGCTAAATGAGAAAAAGAAACACCTCTAGCAAAATATCTCTTGTACAGAGCCCCCTTTTCATCTGAATCTGGGAATGTGAAAGTGCAAATCTGTCTCTTGCTGAAAAATCTCATTTCTGTTCTAATTTGTAATAGGTCTCTGGGTGCTGAAACAATCTTCCTTTCTCTGCAGATTTATCCTGGGCATTTCTCAATGGTCTGGAAATGAATGGATGTTTAAAGTTCATTTTGCTTTCTCCTTCTTTCCCCTTACATATAGTACAAGGATATGGCTAAGCTAGTTGCTGACCAAAATGAGCCGTGGAGATAAAAGCGTTAAACGTGAGTCAGACTGTCTTGCATTAGAGGGTGAGTCAGCTTTGGTCTTAAAAAAAGACATTTTAAAGAAGCTGTTTGGAAAAAAATGCTGAATGGAAATATTTCAGAAGAGTCTCTCAGTCTCTGAAAGAAGATGGGGATTTATTTATCTCCATGCAGAAATGATAGCAAGCATCAAAAGTAGTAGTAATGATGAGATCACTCTAAATTGAAGGTGCTGCTTTGGGAGTATCATGCCCCGTGTCCTGGGTTGGTCACTTACAGCAGAGGCAGCCGTTATTCAAGGTGAAGTTACTCAAGGTGAAGGTCAATGATGCAATCCCTGGTTAGTGAGTCCTTTGATTTCCTAGGCACAGGGGCCAGAAAAACGTGGGTGATGTGAGATGTCCCAGGAAGGAGAAAGTCTGAACTGCTACCTGGCTGAGCTGGCCACTAAGGCCATTGTATCTGGGCTTGGGAGTTGAGTCTTGCTATTGCCTCCTGGGTGGTGAAGCTCAGACAAGCTGCAGAAGGTGGGGTGCTGTAACCACCTCATGGGGAGCAGACATTTTCTTGTGTGCACTGAAGCTCAGCCATTTTGGTAGGTTGTTAGTAGGTGTTAAGGGGAAGCGTGTATTTAGGAAATGGAAAGATTAAAGAGTTGGCAGACATCTGTGGAAGGTATTTCCTCTCCAAATTTGTTATACCTGCTTCCCATATTTCACAGCATTACCTTTTTGGAAAAAAGATGGTCGGCCCAGAGGGATAATCCTCAGTTGTAAAGCTGGAAGACAGCAGCAGAGAAGAGCTGATGTGTGACACAAAATAGCAAACGAACCAGCTAAACAGTCATCCAAATTCCCTATAGAAAGAGCATACTGACAAAAAGCACAAGAGTTGCCATTAGCAGGGCATGGGCTATTGCTGTGCACTGTAAATTTATTCCTGAATCCACTCTGACTTTTTGTGTGGCTCTAAGTAAAGCTCCTAATCTTTCGAAGATAAATATAGTAGCTTCTTCCCACCTGTGTAAAGATGTACCAGCAAACTCTGTTAGTGTGTTATTATTACACCGTATTGCAAAGGTGTTGTATGTGCTTTGTCTGTCATTGTTATTCATTATGAAAGGCTGCAACGCTTAGAGCTTTTAGCAAAGCCACAGTGCTTGTTATCTGTTTGAGACAAAGGCAAGAGATTCTTTATTTCCTACTTTGACTCTCTATGTTCATGGTCCCTGTATTTAAAGTAAGATTTTTACTTTACTCTGTTTTTACTTGCTGACCTGCTATTCAGACTTTGTCAGATCTTCCATGGAAAAAATAAGCCAAGCAGGTTGGTGGTTTTTTTTTTTCCTTTTATAAGTAACTTCTCATATATAAAATGGGAAGGGAAGTGAAGCTTACTGATATGACAGAGGTTCCAGTGACAGCTTAGAAACCACTTTTTTTCCCTCCACCCCTATTTTTTTTCCCCACTTGAGTACCCCAGGACAGTCACAGGGCACTCCTCAAGCCTCTCTGGGTCTACTGGTTTCTTGCCATTGTGCCAGGTGGTTCCTGCTGTTGGCAAGAAAGACGGGCACTGCATATTGAGGGCAGGAGATACAGTAGCTAGCAGAACTTCTCAGGGATGTGGGACCGGTGGAAAGACAAACATCCTTGGAATATACGGAGGTTGGAATCTTTTATATATGCTTGTGTGTATATATCTATGTGGTCCAAGTTCTCATATATATATCTCTATATCTATCTATGTGGACCGTCTACCTGGTCCAAGTTGTTGTAATGTGTGTGTCAGCATGTTGTCCGTATATGCACAGTAACGGAGCTTATGTAGTGGAGAAACAAAGATGATTAAGGATAAAGGTTAAAGGGTTCACCCTGTTGGTTTCTGTCACGGCAATTCAAGTGAGGAGCCAAAAAATATTCTTCTCTTTATATGTCACCAAGGACTAAATGGCTTTAGATGTACGGTGTGGAACACTAGAAGTGATTGGGTGAGATGGAGGAATTTGCAGATTCTGAATAATGTTGCACTTTTAATAACCTCCTGTGAATTTATACCTTGAAGTGCAAACATCTGAAAGGAATTTTGAAAAGGCTGAGAGGACCCAAATTTGACCAGCCCAGAGAATGAAGTTTGCTTAATGTTTCTGATCCCTGCAGTTAGGGTGTGATATTCTGAACATGGCAGGTGCTTTCTGCTGGCAACCTGCTGGCATGGAAACTGAGCTACCTTCAGACTGCTGGTGCATTGAAACAACCTTTCCGCTGTGCTTGCCCCTTTGGTTACCTGAGTGGATAGATTGAGCATTCATGTCTGGCTACTCCCACCTTGGTTTCCACCCATCGGTGGAATTCTTATGGCATTCCCTAGATCTGACTTTCCTGTTATCCTCCTTACTTTGTTGAAATGAACCTGGTTTGAGACCCTCAAAATTTAGTAGTTTCAAAATCCCTCATTTTTATTTGTAACTCCTCATGGTTAAGATATTTTTCACTGTGAATGGACAAATCGCAGTGACTGGGAAGGCAGCGTGAAAAGTTCACAAAAGTCTCTGATAATTTTGATCAAGGGAACCCCAATTATTAGTTTCTAACTTTCTCTAATGAGTTATAACATTGGGGGTAGCTCTTCATAAATGTTATTCAGTTGTTAACCTCATTTTCTTCTCTCACCTGCTCAGTTGAAAGATGCAGCAGCCCTGCACAAGATTTTAGGCTGCACTTTTGCTGCCTGAAGGCCCACTCACAGGCAGGCATTGAATATCACTAGCCCCTTCTGCCCTGTTTTCTCAGCTATTAAGCCCTCATGCTGTGCAGTGGTTTTCTAACCCATCAGCTCACTAGGTCTCACTTCTACCTCTTAGGGTTTTTTTTAAGCAGGCCTTTACTCAAGTCTTTTCTTGTCTCTGTCTCAGCAGCATTCATCATTGAAAAAATGGTTGAGTCAGTGTTAAAGCCTATATGAATAACTTATTCAGTCTTGTGCTCATTCATGTCTGATTTGGTATCCATTAGAACAGACAGACTGACTCCCGGTGATTCCTGCTGTTCACCACACTGGGTTCAACTGCCCAGCTGTAATTCTGAAGCCTTGTATTTTTTTGGGTTTTGAACAGGTGTAGACGACTGTATGAGCAGCAGATGGACGCCCGGTGAGTCCTGCTTTTCACCACACTGGGTTCAACTGCCCAGCTGTAATTCTGAAGCCTTGTATTTTTTTGGGTTTTGAACAGGTGTAGACGACTGTATGAGCAGCTGTAGATGTGGTCCAAGACTCTGCACCTTATTCATGTTTCTCTTAGATTTATTTTTCAAGTTTCACTGATTTTGGTTTTTTTTTTTTTGACACTTAGGACAAGTGATGGCAGCATAGAACCTAAAGTGATATTATTTTAGTATCACTGAATGTAGTGTTTCTCTAAGTTAAAGTGATTTGCCTAGCTAAGTAAATAAGCAGTCTGTGTTTGTTGCTTTTTTTAAGTTGGGGAAGGTCTAATGACATGTAGCAGGAAATCAAATTTTATATAACTAAATATAATACAGCAAAAGTTGTTTTGGGTCTTTCTTATACTATTAGGAAAAAAGTCCACTTCATGGTTATGATCTAAAAGCCATAAAATTTAGGCTTCTGATGGCATTCGCTGTGAATTTTCTTTAAAAGTTTAAGAGCTAGCTGGAAGTGAAGTTTTTGCTAGATCCTTTCTGTGTATGACTGCTTTCCCCCCAGCTGATAATGGTATAAGGTACATGCATCTAGTGCTCCCATTTCTTGTTATGGTACAAGATGAGGAGAATTTTGTTGGCTAGGTCTATACACTTTTCTTCAAGTGTGCATGGGACAGAAAACCTGTTTTCCTTCATCTCAGAAAGCATGTATATTGGAAATACCTACTGACCCTGTTCCTGTGAGTTAGATCACGGCAGGACTGATGCTGGAAGTACTGGATGTTTTTGTTTTCTCCTTTGGCATCTGCTTGTGCTCCCCTTGGCTCTATGAAGAGCCACAGACAGACAGAGGGCCCTAGAAAGTGAAAATGAATGAGTTTGGGGTTATTTTTGGAAGGGTGGGGGGG
>NW_010424858.1:24648-41013 GCF_000710305.1 Buceros rhinoceros silvestris
GGGTTTTTTTGGGAAGGGGGGGGGGGATCGGGGGTTGGGGGGGGTGGGGAAGAGGAAAGGTGTGTTTTATGGCACACTATGTTAACTGCCCTGGGAGGTGATGTTTGTGTTTTTTGTCTGTGTGTCTGAGATCCTACTCCATAGCTGAACCTGAAGATAGGACTAAGGCAAGGGAATGGATGTGTCAACTAGTCTGACCTTAAATAGGGGTAAGGATGATAGTAGCTTTCTTGAAACTAATGCATATGGGGATGGGAGGTTGAAATGTTGCTAGAGACATCAACTAGCTGGTTTTGAAGCTGTGGTGTACTTAACCCTCCTGCCCCCAAACATACAACTCCTCCCCCCTCTCTGAATACCAGATCTCCATCTCTATTTCAGGACTTGATTGATCACAAACTTCCTGAAATAAGGGAGAAGGCTGAAGGAGGATGTTAAATTTGGATATTCAAAGATGTTAATTGCAATAGAACCAATTTGCTGATGAGAGCTCTTCTCCATAGAGAAGTCATCTCATCATTGTAGAAGCACCACCATAATTAACAGGAGCTGAAGCATTTATTGGCAGCTCATCACAGAGGCGTAGGTTAGTATGTGTCCAGATGTCAGTATTTCCTTCTCTTGCAGGAATATCATCATCATAATCTTCAGGCTCAAAGATGAAGTGTCTTGGATTAGCTCCTGCCTCTCTGTTACTGCTGATGTCTTAACCGTTCTCTGAATGGTGAATGTTTGGTTCTT
Source organism: Buceros rhinoceros silvestris (assembly GCF_000710305.1). Lineage (NCBI taxonomy): Eukaryota > Metazoa > Chordata > Aves > Bucerotiformes > Bucerotidae > Buceros > Buceros rhinoceros. The sequence goes on from NW_010424858.1 coordinate 25,390, forward strand.
CTGTCCAGTTATCAGGACCCATAATTACAGTGATTAAGCATCTATTTGAGCAAAGAAATCCAGCAACTTTCTAGAGTGTGAAATACTCAACCCAATAAACCTGAAGAACTAAAGAGGGCAAGCTTTCTCCTCTGTCTCTTCTCCCTAGCTCTGTTTCCCTCTGGTGTTTACGTGCAAGGCTTATGTTGCACATCTGGACATTGAGAAGATAAATGCTGTGTGCCTGCCTCCGAGTGAGGTACAAAGAAAGCAGAATTGCATGGAGCAAATCGGAAACCCATTCAACTGGAGAAGGTTGCAGTCCAAGAAGGGTTGCAGTGCAATCAATGAAGGAACTTTCACTCAAGAAGGGCCACAGTTCAAATTCTCTCTTAGGTCTCCAGCAGGGTCACTTACTTATGCATATCACAGATTGGTTACACTTGAAAGTCTTTGCTCATGAAAGACCTTAATGTTGAAGTAGAAGCAGTGCATGTCAAATACAACTTTACAGACCAGGGAAATAGCAAAAAAGATTGCACAGAAAGTGAAGCCATTTGCCTCACTCCAGGTGTTTCCAGCATTTTGCCAGTGGTTATGAAATGAAGATGCACAGAAGTATGATTCAAAAGTGAACACTCTCTCTTAATCAGTACAAAAGTGTGACAGAAGATGGTTGTAAGAGTGACTGCATTTGGTACAAAGGATGCAGATTCCCTCTTTAAATCTGATCTATGCACTCTTTCTGCTTCAGCCTTCTCCCCAGCCATTTTCCCTACTCCCACCTGACGTTGCCAGAATTAGAAGTCTGTCCCCATTCCTGCCTAAGTGACCCACAGCTGAGCAGTCCCCTTGCCTCCTCAGTCCTTTTCTGAACCAGGCAGACAACTCTTCCTACGCATATCCCTGAATGTCAGGAACGTGTTCTCCACTCCCGCCCTGTTCTCCTTCCATGTGCACATCCCACTCCTTCCCACCTGTTGCTGGTCATGGAAAACCAGGGACAAAAGTAGGCATGAGAGCATGTGCATAGAGCCATGTACAACAGAAGAAATGTTAATCATCTGAGCAAATCCCCATCTTTGACAAAAGCCCATTTTCCTCTTCACTGCCAGCGTGTCTTTGCAGCTCATGGTCCTTCTACTGCCAGCACAGGCAAGGGAACCCAGGGGCTGAAAGGACTTCTTTTATTGTCTTGCCTTAGCCTCCAGTTATACCTATAGCGACCACTCAAGCAGCACCACCTACAGAGCATCCATAGTCTGGTGGGAAATTAGGGTATCTGCTTGTCCTAAAACCTGATGGGAAACTTTCTTTCCTGAAACCTCTTAAAGCAGGGGCAAATAGTGGTATACACATCCATCTTCTTGCATGGGACAAAGCTTCACCCTGCTAAGGAGCCAGCAGATTCCAAAACCAGCCCATAGCACACCATGGCTGTGGTCTGCATACAGCCCATGGGGCAGACACAGGCCTCCTATGCAGCATATACACACAGCTGCAGTGCTGTGGCCTCTCCCCGCCACATGCCTGATAATGACTGGTCTTTTGTGTGTGACAAGCCTTGACTTTGCCAAAAGCTGTTCTTAGGGAAGAAGAGATGTATAGTCCTGTCCCAGACCTGTTTGTCTTGGTGTCTACAAGCACCAGTTCACAATAAGCTGCCTGAAGGAAGCCAGGAATATAAGGAAAAGTTGAGCTCATTTGGGTGGGTTTTGACTGGCTCTGTCATCCCAGGATGGGGGAGTGCAAGAACTGTAGGAGGGAAAGCTGTATGAGAGAGGGTGGTTGGGGGAAGATTTTACATATGTGCAGGAGTATGTAGCTTAATGCATCAAGTGTGTTGGAGGCAAGGAGCTAGAGAAAGAGAAATTATCTTAATAAGTCTGAGTCACTGAGGGAGTGGGGGTGGTGGCAGAGAAGTCTTAGTGCAGCAGGGATTCATAAACTGAGGAAGACCCTGTTAAAACTTTGCATGGGCTAAGCTGTGGAGAGGAAAGCAAAGAAAACTGCTGTGCCAAGGTCTCATGAAGAGATCCTCAAGCTCTTTGCAATGCTCACCTATTTCATTATGGCATTGGTGAAAAGAGAACATGCAACTGTTCCAAAAGACCAGAAGTCTAATTTCAAATAAATAGCAAATGATCAATGCTTACTGACGAACCTTGCACAATTTTCCCCTCAGCCCTTGGCCACCTCTTTCTAGTTCAGATACAAACTCAGAAGAAGCTCGATTGTTTCAAACGAGTTTCTTTGTAAGGTTGTCCAACTATTAACCTACAGTAAAACTGGAGTTGGCAGGCTCATGGGGATTGAAGCAGCAGAAATAAGCCCCACAATATTTTACTGCTGATTTGTGTGCTCTGTCAGCATAGAATATACATTCCAAAAAGGGGCTAGCAAAGTCATTTAGGATCGTACATGCACCTCTTCAAAAAAGCAGCCCTTGTAAAGAAATGGAAAAAACCAAGTAGAGTGGGATAGGAAACTAAGGTTGAATTGAAAAATTGCTTTCCTGAAGAACAAGGACCATGTTTATCAAGTAAGAGACCTCTGACAGAGAACAGATTCATTTAAAGTAGGAATTTGCAACATCTTCATCCAGAATGTGGATGAACCTTAGCTGAACTTTTACTTAGTGTTACTTTATTCACTTGTCTTTTCTTTCTGTTTGTGGATCTGACCACACATGCATAAATATCCCCAGAGAGGGCTGCTTGAGTGCTATTTTCAACCCTCCTGCGAGTAAGGAGTAGCTGGAATGTCAGAAGGGTCTGGATCCTAAGAAATGACAGTTTGGCAGAGTATGGACATTTGTGGATAAAGTTTGCATTAGTAGAGACGGGTACGTGAGTCTTCACCTGAATTATGCCTGAACTCCAAACTTGCGGTGAAGGGCTTCTAATTTAAGAAGGTGTATTTACAAAAGAGCTGGGGGAAAGCCTAACTGCAGTCCTGCAAAGTAGAGATGTAGGAGCATCCATGCATGCTGGCCAAGCAGGGGACCTACATGCAAAGCACAGCAATAGGACAACTACTTGTAAAACATGCTGTAACACCATTACAAGCTGTGTCTTGCTGGAGCTGCTGGATCTTTTAGCTAAGCACAGGCCAGCCCAAGACTGAGCCAGCATTCCAGCTGCTTTCAGAGTTGTGTCGTTATCCTCTGGAGGCAGACTGAGCATTGCAGTCTTCCACGAGGACCACGATCCATATGCCCGTGAACAGCCACTGAAGATTCCTGGGTATGCCCAAATGATCCTGAAACTGGTGCTTTTGCTATGGTGTGGTTTTTGTTGTGGTGTGAATGATGGATTACCTAAGTTTTTTCAGTTTCAGGTAAATATAGGATCCTGATTTGCTAGCCTGCTTCAGTGTTTCATAGAGTGGGAATTCAGCCTCTCAAGATTACCCTTCTGCCTGTTCTGTCCCATCCTGACGCTATTGATTTCTAAGTCTTTTCTTCCATGCGAATGAACAAGATAGGATCACTCTTTTTCTGGATGATATTTGTTGCATTAGAAAGAGTTATGAGGGGAAGAATAGCTTCCAAATCTCTGCATTTAGCATGTGTATACATCTGCTGAGGTGGAAAGTATGGTTAGAATATTGCATGTGCACACAACATCCTTCACCCAGCATCCCTTGCCACCTCAGTTCTTTGTCTCCCTTTCAAGCCAACACATGAGGGGGGATAAAAAAAAGGTGTCTCCGAGTGGGAGTTATCACCTTCTAAGGATTGGCTTAAGACCAGCTGAAACAAGGTTTGCTTGCGACCTACATAATTCTGGCCTAGATCTCTGGTCCATAGAAGGGAAAAAAAACCTGCTTTGTGTTACAAAGCTCTAGGCCACTGCAGACACCTTGTCTTTTTGGTGTTTCTTGTATGTTCAGCTTTCTTTGCTTTTAATCTTCAGGTTTCAGCACTGAAACATCTTTTCAGGGCTGTCCCCTTGCTAATGGTGTTAAAATTGCACTGCGTAAGTGTAATGAGGGGTGACAAGGCTGATGGTGGGGACTGTAGGAAGCGGTAGGTGTCATGGGAAGTTTTGGAAAGCTTTCCTCTAAAATAATTGGGATTAGGTGTCTCCTGTCATTGTAGCATTTGGCTCTCAAGCTGTGTTGTCTTACCTGTTGCTCTCTGTCTTGGTTCTTCTTTCTCTCCTATCTGCTGGATCCAGAGAACACAGGGGCCTGATGCACTCCTCTGCTTTGTGGTGGCAGTTGTTTCTGCCAAATTCTGGATTTTAGACTTGAAAAGTTCATAGGAGCTGTGAAAAGAGGAGAGGAGGAAAGGAGGGTTGTCAAACATAATCTTCTCTCTTTGATCTCTTTTTCGAGGAGGAAGGGTTAAAGGGAGGAGAAGGACCGAGCAGCCCATAAAGGAGAATACTGATGCCAGTTTATTTAACAAGCAAAACAGATAAAGATTAGAGTTCCTATGGCAACTGGCTACCAGCAGAAGCATCTCAAGGATTTGGGGAGGAGGGGGGGAATGATGAAAAGGTTTAGCACAAGCCCCAACATTTTGGATTAAAAAGACCTTTTCCCAGCTGCAGCCTCATCATCAGCTCATTCGCTAAGAATGACATTTCTGTATATCCAACACCAAAGGCAAAGGACGAATTCTCCATGTTAGTTTAGTTAGGCCTTAAAAGTCATGAGGCAGAGTATTTTACAGACATACCTGAGTTATGTTCCCTCTCTGTGTCTTAAAGGGGGGGGAGATGGCAGATGATGAGGGGGAGATGGAGGGACGCTAGAAGTTGGGTGGCAAGTGCAGAAGGAACATTAGTCAAGGCTTGTGGGTATAATGTCTAGTTGTCTCCTGGAAGGTCTTAGGAGCCACGTTGCTTCTCCCAGGTCTGAGGAAGCCTCGAGAGCGGCTTTATTCCCTGCCCATCAGACCATCCCATCACAAAATCAGAGGGGGTAAGTGTATATACAAGCTTGCTCTTTCATCAGAAAACTTAAAACATCAGGTTTTTTTCCTTTGGGTTGGGGTTGTTTTTGGCTATGGTGCTGGAGTAACTCCAAGAGCCTGGGTGCTTGGTGCTTGTGTTTGTTCTATGCTCGACGCCAGCCCTCCTGCTGAGAACAACATCTATCACCAGGTATTGTGCTTTTTTATTTGGAGTTAAAATGCCAAAACATGTAGTCATTTGTTTCTGGGAGTGAGAGGAGGCTGAAGGAGGTTAACTATAGCTTTTGTTTAGATCATCACAGCATGGAAAATAACCATCTTTGTAGAGCCTCAAAACTCTGTATTGGACGTCCTACTGAACGGCTCCCTGATCAGCCACAGCCTTGGGAGGCTGATTGAGTGATTTCCTTAATTGGATTTTGTTTGTTGATCTCACTTTCTTGATTTTCTTTTTAATAACTCCTCATAATCATGCCCTTCTGTCTACTGGAATAAAAGCACACCTCATGCTGAGAGAGAATTTATTTGTCCTTTGGCATCTGGTGGTTGGTGCAGCTTCCATCAGTGCTCACATTACTACTGAGCAGTGGACACAGGGCAGTGTTCCCTGCTCATCACACAGATACATGCCAGCTTGTGCCAGCCATGGTGTGAGAGAGAGTCTGTTAATCAATCTGCTAGTGAAATCTGAAATTGGGCTGATTTTGATATTCATAGAATAAATATGTGAGCATGTCCTACCAGAAGGAGCTGATGTTTGAGTTGCATGACATAATGTGCCTGGTTTCTTGAGCGTTGGCTAACCAGGCAGTTAGGAAAGCACATGGAGGATGAGTGACAGGAGAAGACTGCATGTAGCAGGACTGAGGCATGTGTGGAGCTTATAGACATGCAAATAGCACAGGGGGATGCAGGGGCTTTATTCCAGATCAGGAGAAGCTTATGTCCAAAATTTTGATAGGTCTTAGCTGTTAATAAGAGGACCTATCCTACTACAGCTAAAACTGGAGAGGGTAGATGGGTAAGGGAAAGGGGTAGGACATTGAAAATATACAGTAAGATGATGAAGGGAGCATTTAGGCCTAGAGAAGGCTGATACAAGAATCCGAATAGAATGCAGGAAAATGAAATATAATGAGGAGGTTTGAAACTGGGGCAGGGGGAGAAAGGTACAATGCATGCTATGTGGGTAGGAATGAAAAGGGGGAGTAGGACTGAACAGGATAAAAAGGAGAAGGCAGGAAAGGTTAGTGGAGAAAATGAACTGGGTAAGAAAGGGAGAGATTTGTAAGGCAATGGGAGGGCGGAGGTTTAATGGAGAAGGTGGAAAGAAGGCAGGCAAAGAAAATAAATGTATCAAGAATACTGAATTAGAGAGATGTTGGGGGAGGATACCAAAAGGTGGGAGCAGAGAAAGGAGGAGAAAATGTCCTAGTGCTTACGGAAAGCAAAGGTTTTGAGAGACATAGCATTCATTTTAAAGTCTGCATGTGTGAGGAGCCAAGGGTAATGGGAGAGAGCTGGAGATGTGGACATCAAAAAGCTCACGAAGAAAGCTATAAAAGGGAAAAAAGTGAGCAAAATTAAAGGAGAAAGGTAAAAGAAAGCAGAAGTAAAGGGTAACAGTGTGTTACTTTGCAGACACTGTGCCATCAGGTGTTCCTCAGATAGACATGTTCCTGTGATCTCCCATATAAGCTTATTTTTGTATTCCCCCTGAACCTGTAAAAAGCCCCATCTCTTGTTGACAGACAGGGAATAAATGCATTGCCCAAACAAAATGAAATGTCCACAGCTAGAGGGTATGCCTGTCTCGACAAGCTAAGAAAAATGTCCTCCACACTGCCTCTGCCTGTTCATAAATTTAGGGTCAGGGCACACTTTAATTCCAGTTTCTAATGCCTTCCTGCTGTTCAGAGAATACCTGGAGTGCACATAGGACTGGGTAGCATGCATGTTTTTGAGTAATTTATACAAAGGCCTGACTTCAAAGGTTTGAATTTGGTGGTAGGAGCTAATGCTGTTGGGAAGCAGATGTGATCTGAGAATTTTGAGTGGTTGGCAGGCTGAACCATACACTACGTGACCCCATAACAGTCAATTTGTCCTCTAACCAATGACCAAACATTACCTTGGGAGGGAGCCTGTTGGCTTTCTCTTTTGCTTGTCCAGGCTGCCCTGGGGCACCCATCACAATTTGTGGCAGGCAGAGCTATTAGAGAAATGCCTGATAGCTTAAGCTGCCCAGCCAGCAACGGAAAAACCTGGGAGGGTGTATGGGATCCTCCTGCAAATCCTTAAGTCTTGTACTTGCAGCGGCAGTGATGTGCCTAGAAATGTTACCGCTTCCATGCCAGACCTCAATGCATCTTGCACTCTGAACGAATTCATGAGTATAGCCTGCAGCATATTATTTCTTCTTTGTTCTGGTCTGCCTGCAAAACAGTGTATTAAGGAAAGCTGTGATACCTAGCCTAGGCACTTGCTTGTGGCTAAACTCCGTCAGAGAGAGGGGAGTGCAAGGTACATGCTCTGGTTCGTAAGCATTATGAAGGAATTCTTGTAGAGGGGGTTGCAGCCTTTCAACCCCTCTGTCTACCAGACCTTTCATATGTTTCCCATTTAGAGCATCTATAGTCAAAGATTGAGTCAACAGAGTAAGTGGTGGATGGGGTGAGGCCTCGGGGGTCGGAGAGTCTGGCCGACTGAGCTGTTTATGTGGAGTTTAATACTGGCATGACTGTGTTTCTGAGCAAGGTCTCCCTTTCCCAGGCTTAGTTTCAGCCCATCTGATCTCTCACCTTGCTCCTTCTGGTCTCCAGTCAAAAGATTTCCTCGTGCAGTTGTCACCACTGGGAATATGTTTTAAGCGCATCACTGCTCTGACTGACTTACCCTTTCACTGGGAAATTATTTTTTCCCTGAATCCTCCTATTCCTGTTACCTCTGTGTACTCTGCACTGGGATTCTGTGTTAGTAGTAACTTCTGGGTGTTCAGCCATATTTGAAGTAAAATTAGGTGTTATTAGAGCTGCATCTGAAATGCAGAATTTCAGTGGTGGGCTGAACAAATCAATCACACCTCTGGCTATTCTTCAGAAAAAAATGTCTTCCTGTTTTCTGTGAAGTGTGCAGGCTTGTGTGCCTGTCAAAAAGCCCTTTTTTAAATTTTTGAAAGGATGGTGGGCAAAAAACAAGATATTAAAAAAAAGAAAAGAAGCAGGGAGTGGAATAAAGGGTTGGATGGGACTGTGTTGATTACTGGATTTTGTGCCTCTGATGGCAGGTAACCATATAACAATTGCACAGTTTGGATTTATATGGAAAAAATTTCTAAATTTCCTTGTATCACAGATTGTAAGGAACCCTTAAATCCCTGTAGCAAGATTAAGCCCTTTAGCACAATGTTTGAAAAACTATTCTGTGCTACAAGGAGTCATCAAGAGAGATGACAGAAATTGCCAGCCTCCTGGTTCCTCGCAGGAGTGGGAATCTGGTACTGAAAATACCCAGATGATCTTGAGGAAATGCATGATGCCATCTGCTATAAGGAAAAACAGGAAAATCTCAATTACTTCTGGTCTGAGCCTGTGGGAAAGACGTTCCTGATCTCAGGATGGTGATTGCTTCAGTCATGGGTTTATGAGCAAGACACCAGTCAAGCTGCTGAGGGGTTGACTGTGTGGTTAACAGTACCAGTGCTCCTCATCCAAGGTCTCAAATGGAGGATTTTCATTGTAAGGAGGGCGATCAGGATGGAAATTAAAGGAATTTAAGATGGTATTTCCAGCCTTTGACATCCATTAAATCTATTAAAGTAAGCCAAGAATTATAAAGAAGGTTAATTTGTTCTCTTACAGAATCTCAAACTAATAGCATAATCTATTGAGACTCTCAGCACCGATTCCACTATTTCGGTGGCGTTAACCACTTTCCCCATCTTTGTTATGCTTGGACAAGGTCAGTCATTCTCTGCCTGATCCCTGGCTCTCTGCTACTGTGAAGTTGAACCTGTATCATTTGATCTCTAAGTGAGTTTCACCTGTTCCCAACTGGCATTAGTGCAGCTGTGTGCAAAACCCACTGTTGTCTTAATTGTGAGTGCTGCTTGTGTGTGTTGACCCAGCAGTCTTGTTTTGGGCAATTCGTGTGTTTGTTTTGGACTTTAAATATTTAAAGCTTCCATTTTGGGGTGTGTGTGTGTTGTTGCGGTTTTTTGGTTTTTGGGGTTTTTCTGTTTTGTTTTGTTTTTGGGGTTTTTTGCTGGTGTGAGGAAGAACTGTTTGAATTATTTTCTTCTTTGTTTCCCCTGTAGTGTGCTTGCCCTCCAGCGCTGGCTAGGTAAGCAATTTTATAAAAGGGAAGGTTTTTTCTTTCGCTCCTGATGCAGCTTTTCTTGATAGCTTTGAGCTACAAGTGTCTCAAGATGAAACTTCCACCTTATGCAGATCTCTGAAGCTTTTTTAAGAAAAAGTCCTCCTCCCACTCCACAAACTTGCGTGGCTTTGTATCGCTCTCCTTGCTGTGTGCCTGCTGCCTGTCACAGAGCTGCACAGAGGCTCGGCTTAGGTTCTTTTTTTCCTGTTCCCTGTGGACTGAGATACTGCTTTTGTGTCATGACTGGGCACTGTGTGCGTGTGATGACAGCTCTGCTGTGGTAAACTGTGAGAGACAAATGGTTTCTCCTATTGGCAGTGCTGGGTTTTCGCCATCTCAATATTTGATTGAGAATTAGGATAAATGGTTGTTTATGTTCACATAGCTGTACTCCTGCAGCCTAAAATGGCTTTCAGCCTGAGATTACCCCAAAGAAAGAGAATGAGAAAAATCTGAGTGCATGTGCAAGTTCATCAGCTCTTAAAAGGGAGATGGCTGTTGTGAGGACAAAACCAGTGCTGATACCTCCGCACGTGCTGGGGCGAATACTTAACGGCAGCTGCTTTCCCAAGGCAGGAGGAATTTTAATCTGTTGCTTGCCTTATTTGTACTGTTGAAGCTTACCTGGCTGCTGGTGAGGGCACCTGGCAAATTGAAACAGCTTATGCTAGTGTTTGTAGAGGGAAGGCACTAAGAGTTTACAGAAACAAGCATTTTACATTAGGAAAAAAAAAATCTGCAAAGTACAACTGGACACAATGACCAAAACAAAGAGAGATAAACATTTGTCCCAATCCAGGATTGAGTAGTTTTGGAGCCTACACCATGTTGGGGTATCTTTTTGTAATTGTAAATGGAAGATAAAGCACACTGAAAGCGGCATGTGCTTGTGCTCGACTTCCATAGCCAGAGATAGAAATGCTCCAAGGAAGGTATCTAACAGCAATTCTCCCATGATGAAAGGCAGAAAATAGCACCTGGCTCCCGAGAGGCAGGTTGCTCTGAAAGGATGGTTGTTCTTTGTATGCTCTGTGGACTGAGTTGGGAATTAGGTGACCTGTGTGATGGGGTGAGTGTGCCAGAGAGCCTGGGTGAATCTGGCAGAGGTAACTTTTACACTGCAGGACTGGAAAGGGTGGGAAGGGTCATTAGCAAGAAGGCGTGGGTAAAAGGCAACTGCGTGGAGGAATAGTATACCTCCTCGGCTTTTGGTGTATGAGCCAAGCAAGACTAAGGCTTTTCCAGCTGAAAGTCAGCTCTAGCATATCTGATCAAGGACAGGTCAGCAGGTTGCCCTAGAAGTGCCCAGAACCAGGTGGTGATGAGGCTGGAAGTTTACTGCTGACTCAGTGCTCAAGGCAGCCTGTGCCTCCTGCCAGTCATACAGAGGCAGCTATGATTCCCCTGCACTCTCTGACTGACAGCTTTCACCCTCTGAGCTCCTGAGCATGAGCACTTATGCTTTGCAGATACCTTAGGACTTAGTGCAATTGTGCATTTTGCTTTGTCTCTGTCTAGCTCCCACATACTGTGCTCAGCAAAGAGATCTTCTCGTGACCTCTTGCAGCCCCTTGGCAAAGACCTCAGCGCCAGCTAAATATTTTGAACTTCATGGTTACTGCTAAAAAAATACCCCAAACATTAAAGCTTTTAAACTGTGCTTTGCAAACTATGCCAAAGATTTCATAAAGTGGGTATTTTTAGCATGTCATAAAAATATAAAGTCCCATTTTTATCCCTTCAATCTCTGCAAAATTAATTGAAAGCGTTTTACCTTGCTCTCCTTTGCTTCCCTGACTTTCAGAAACTAGCTAACTTTAGGACCCAGGAGGGAAGGCATCATCAGATGTTGGCAAATGCTGGCCATGTTGTGTGTCTATTTATAGTAGGCATGTGTGTCAAAGCACCTTGTCGTTCTTTTCTTAGCATCAGCTGGACGAGCTCAGCTATCAATTATCCATGAAGCTAATGATAATACAAGGAAAGCTATGCAGAGCAGGTGCTCAGAGGAGAGTGAAAAGGGGGAGGTAGGTGACAGGACAGCAAGAGATGAGGTTTTAGGATCTGAAAAAGATCCTTTTGCTCAGCCTGAAAACCTTTATTATCTGTAACAATTATCAATAACAGGGGTGCCTGCACAAAGTCATTGTGACTGCTTTCAGCTGGTACGTCCCTCCCAAATGTTATTTCCCTCGTTTATTTTCATTGTGTTGGCAAGCAAAGGCAGTGATTTTTCCTTTCCCCGCTCCCCCCCACCCTGCCTTTGCTTTTAATAGACCTTAAGCTGTGTGTTCTCCCCCACACTCTGTGTCCTGGGTTCTGATATTTGGGTTGATAATAACAGGTTCTAGTTTCCTTGTGAAAAACTGAGTTTCTGATATTTCTCATGCTTGGAGATTGCAGGTCTATGTTTGTTTCCTCTTTTGTCTCTATTTGACAAAGGATTTTGCCTGCAAGGACTCTGGAGGGGGAAGGGAACAAGTGATGCAATGTCGTTTCACTCATTCTCAATGACAAATCTGATTGTCAGATGTTTATCAGACTTTTTTTTATTTTAGATGGCTTTTGCTTGATGCTTTCCTCTCTAAGCACAGGGGAGCAGGACAGCATGAACTCTGCTCTTGACAGCAGCTCAGGTTCTGACACCATCTGCCACCTAATCCACTTCCAAGGAAGGGTCTGACGTCTGTGTACATGTGTGTGCACATGTACACTCCCCATGTAGCCATACATCATTTCAGCAGATTCATACTGACCGGCTTGCGAGCGCCATTTCTTTTACAAGAATTAGCCTTTGATACTACCTCTTTTCTTCCTCCTGCTTTAGATTTCTCTGATGTAGTTTGATATATTGTGGTAGGAGGCAGAGGAAGGGGCTTCTGAGTTGAAACTGGAGAAGATTTCCTCAGAAATTTTCTCAGAAATCCTCTCTGTTTTTCTACCTACCCTGGATCTCTGAGGTGCTGGACTTTCAGCTGTTTCGGTTTTTTGTTTTTTGGGTTTTTTCTTTTTTTACTTTTCCTGGAAGTTATGAGTGTGGGATGCATGGATTTCTTTTGCAAAAGCAACAGGAAACAGAACAGGTGTAAGTTGTCTGTGCCAGGCTCCGTGGATAGCTGGTAAGTGGGCTTTTGCAGGAACAGATGAATTTTAAGCTTTTCAGTGACACAATGGACAGTCTTGTCTGACTGCCATCTGCAAGCACTGAATGTGTCTCAAGCTTTCTAGATCTCTTTCCTCTAATATACTCAAAGAATAAGAGTTATCATCACATGCGATGCTGCATTGTATCATCTGCTGAAGTTTTCAGATGCATTGTATCCAACACAGTTCACTGACTGTGCTGGATTGTGTTTGCTCATGGTATTCAGTCCCGTGCACATGCAGTGCTGTGGAAAATGGCTTGAGAATTGAGATGGAAAGAGAAGGGGGACTCTGGGAAGGATGGGAGAGATGGAACAATATGCATTCAGAAATGCCAGTCGTTTTGCTTGTAGTCATCAGTTACGTTATTTTTCTAGATTATGGTAACGAATGTTTGAAGCAGCTTCTGGAAAACAGTAGCTGTCTCTGCTGGCTGGCTTTCTGATCTGAATGTTGTGATTTCTTCCTCCTGGGTGCCCATGCATAACCCTTTCCTCCCCCTCTGAAAGGGCCACCATTGCAAAAATTTGGGCTTATTCCTGGCTGAGGAAGAAGAAAGAGTTCTTCCTTCCAAAGCTAATACAGTCTTTGGAAAAGCATCTCTGCCTCTGTCAAATGAGAGACCAGGAATTCAACTTGCCCACAAAGCTGAGCAGGCTTCTGCCATGTAATGCAGAAGGTTTGACTCAGGGCTTCCTGACTGATCTGGAAAGATTGCCATTGTCTTCATGGGGCTTTGGGTCAGGCTTAGTTAAAGCTCTCATTGGCTCCTGTGAAGTTCTGCTTCCCTTTGTGTTTGGATTTCCCATCCCCCACCCCGCATCTGCCTTGGTAGACCTCCTCTTTCATTTCGCAGCATCATTCTAAAGGCAGGAGGTTATTTGCCTCTGTGACCTTCACAACAATTTCTGCATCATAATGAGCATGGACCAGAGGAATCCTGCTGTTCAGTTGCACTTTTTCATCAATCACACTTAAAACAATTAAAAAAAAAATACAACTTCATACTTAAAATGCTCATTAATTGGGAAAGCAAAGGAACGTCTTCATATTAATTTGAGATAGATTTCTATACAAAAACTAGTCAATGATCTTTGCTAAGTGTGTTTTATTCATCTTGTAACAGAAAAGATGGCTTTTTGACTCTTTGAGATGACTTGTGGAGGTATTTAAAGAGGGGTTTATATTAATACCATATTGATATGTATTGATGAAACCTGAAAACTTTTCTCCCACCACAGAAAATTGCTTTCATTTGTCACTTCTAAAGGAGGCAGGGGAATAATTCTCCACCCTCAGCTAGCAATTTAAGATTGATCTGATGAAGACAGAATATTTCAGACAATCGATTTAAGAACTTATCTTCCAGCCCTACTTTCAGCTTTTGTGTAGGATTGCATCCTGTTCACAACAAGACACTTACTAGCTTCAGGTTATTTTTGAAAATGGGTTCTCCAAAGCAAAGTAATAATTGAACTGGTGGAACTGTGTGATGCTGCGGTTTCGTTTAGAAGATGTTGCCCTTCACATTTTCCACTAGTCTGTGTAGGGGGAAATAGCCGTGCACATGGAGGACCTGGTCTTCTGAAATTGCCTTTTTTTTGTTTGTTTGAACATTCAGTCATTTTTTCAGTGAAATATGATCTATGAGGCAATGGAAAAAACATTGGGGGGGGCGGTGTGTGTGTGTGTGTGAACTGTGCCTAGTTTTGAATTCATAGTAGTTAGAAACTCTTCCTTTTCCTAGAACACTTGTTTTCCAATAGAAAATATCTTCTAATGACTACTAATTAATACTGATATATAGGTCACCTAAGATAAAAAGAAAACTCCTTTTACTGCTGAAACATCTCTAGGGAATGAGATGTTCATCCGTTCAGCACTGGAAATTTTAGCAGTTTGTTGTTTTCCATTTTTATCTCTGGTTCTGTCTCAGCATGGGTTCTGTGTCTCATAAGCACAGACCTTTGCCAACCTTCCCTTGAGATTTTGACAGACCTATGCAGGGATGCATGAAGATCCCCTTGGGCATAGGTATTCCCATTGTGCCTCTAGCCAAATAGCAAGGATCCGAGCAGGAAAGCTGGTCCTCGTGGGAAATGCAGCTGGATCTTGCAGTTGAAAGCTTGGAAAACTCCAAATCAGCTCCTGAAAAAGCAGGAATATTTGAACCAAATCCAGATATTTTGGGGTTCAATTTCCAGAAAGATTTCATGTGTGTAAGCAGAGCAATGCTGTCTGAATGCATGCTTTTGGTAGGCTCTTTAGTCAGCTTATTGCTGTCGAGCTTATCCTGCCCTTTTGATAAGCTTGAAACCCTAAGAAAAAGCAAAAGCCCAAACAAACAAAAATGAGAGCTGAGAATCCCTCTTCTCTTGTGACATTGGGAGCAACTGTTGAAGAAAAGAGGCAACAGGAGATGCTGAACATGCTTCTGGGTTTGGCAGTTCAGAATAATTCTGGCTGTTACCTGTATCACCTGTTTGGATGACAACAGCTAGGTGTGCTCTTTTCTGTAGAGACAAATGCTTTGCTGCTGCTATTGACTTCACTAATGAAAATAATATAGTTTCTGTAACCTTTCATAAAGTTTAAAATTGAGTTTATTGCCTTTTTTTTTTCTTTATTTTTAAAAAAAGAAGCAATAATGTTGGCTACCCATGCTGAAACCAATGAGCTAATTTGCTGAGCCTGGGTGGATCGTCACTTTTGGAAATGGTGTCCCTTTCAAGTCTGTTTATTTGCTGAAAGTTTTACTTCAAATTAGCTTTGAAAATGTAAGTAATAGAAAGTGATATTTTCATTCCCCTTATTTTGGAAACGGTGGATGTAGTGTATATTTGTTTGTTTTCTCATCTGTAAAACGCATGTATATTTCAAGTGTGGTCAACACTTCATTTTTAGGCTTAATATTTTTAACAAGTTTAGTCTCCACTGAACAATGATAGTATCGTGGGCCAAATTATTAACTGCAACCGTACAGGCAATTGAAAGGTGGTTTTTGTTGTGGGTTTTTTTTTTTTTTGCCCCGCTTGGTCCATAGCTGAAAGTCTAATTGCTACAGCTCTTTAAAGGGTAGTAATTGCTCTGCACTGGAAACTCTCGTGTGAGTCCTCGCTTGTCCAAAAAACTTGTGTTACTGTTTTTTGGGTATTTTTTTTTGTTTGTTGATTTCTTTTTTTTTAATTGAGGGACAGAGT